>NC_064412.1:57540000-57805000 GCF_023375975.1 Astyanax mexicanus | reverse complement strand
GCTACATAATATATAAACATATGTGTCATTAGTTTTTAGTGAAGCACTGTTACCTTATACTTTTCAATCAATCATTCAAATTTTCCGACTACCAATTCTCACAAAATACTGCTTTAAAATGAGTCTCTTAATTCAGTTAATCCGTGTTATTGTCTGCCCACACCGTATAACTCCAGCTCAGACAAAAAAACACAATAATTACATCTCTGAGCTTCACAGCAGCAGAAGCAGCGCTGCAGAAAACATCGCCCACATTAACAGGTTTGGATGTTGGGAGTCGGGCGGCTCTTCGGGTTGATTCTTTGTCTCTGTGCTGCAGGACCGGCCATTAGAGGCGTCTCTGCTCCAGCAATTATAAGAAGAATACAGCCGGGAAGCTGGAGAGCAGGAAAATGATTATTCCTCAAAATCACAGCCTCTCAGGACAGAAATAATGTCATCATTTCTGTAACAGAAGAAGCTCCTCGTTCACGTCTTCCTCTCTAATCGTAGCTCTGAAGACGTCCACTCGGTTAAAGCCGTGTCTCAGCGGACCTCGTCTGTTTCAATCAGTCCTCACCCACCTGTGAAAAGCTGAGACATTTTTATTCAGTTTTCTGTAGATTAAGAAGTAAAAACAACATGTTTTCAAGGATTCGCTGTGTTTTTGTTTGTTTTTAGTATCTTTTTATTCATTTTTACAATTAGAATTCTCTACATTCTAATGAAACATGATAAAAGAAAACAAGACATAAGCATGTACATTTACAAACTTTTTTAAAGCTTTAACCCTGTTTTGGTGTTTTTTTTGTCTCCGTTTTTGTTTTCAGTTCCTCTTTCAGGTCTTATAACACAGTAATTATATCAGACAGACACATGCCCTGATCTCTTTTACTCCAGAAGACATACGACTGCTCAAAAATATCATCATTTAAAATGTAAAAGGAAGCAGAACTGTTATATTTTCCTGGAACTGATCATGATTTGCTCAAAATTTTACCAAACACCTACCAAGCTCATGCTCGTCATCCCCGGGATTTTAGAATTGTTTTCAGCTGTTAGTAATTATCTCTGTTTTGTATGTTTAGTTGTGAAGTATTACCAGCGACATACCGAGTGCTCTATTCCGTGAATTTTTCCGTGTATGACCCGTTCTTTTCTCGTTTAACTTTGTTTTTTGACTCGCAAATTTGCTTACTTCTACTCTGACAATGGAATAAGGTCACCCAAAAGCAGTGTGTAAGACTGGTGGAGGAGAACACATGATCAAAAACCAGGGTTATTCCACCAAATATTGATTACTGATCTCTTAAAACTTTACTATTGTTGTTTCTAAATGGAGTGGAGCTCCTGTGTTTTCTGTTACCAAGATAAACAAGATAAAACTCCAGAAATGTACCTGAACACACCTCATTTCCAGAACACCACGCCCATCAGTGTAGATATATTCAGAAGCTCTGCTGCTGTTTAAACCAGACAGGAGGAAAAGAGGAGTTAAAATGGGCTGTAAACCGAACATTATGAGAATACACAGTTTTTTGATGCGTATTAACATATTTAATGTACTATCTATTCAATCTAGGGTATTGATAAGCTGGTTGTGAGTGTGTGTAGGTGTGTATTTACCTGTATTGGGGACAGACCCTGTCAGTCAGCGCCGTCAGCCGGAGGGGTTTTATCATTCCCCACATTATTAATCCCCCTCTCCCTTGGCAAGGCCACCCGGCGCAGGGTCAGAGGTGATAAAATATTAACAGTGTTTACGGACATTATTATTTCACAGCCGGCTGCGGGAGCTGAGAGAGTGACCTCAGGAATACTCATGGATATAAAGCAGCATTTTAGTGAACTAAACTACGAGCGAGAGCCACGTCCGCAGCTAAACACGAGCATCAGTGAGAAACTACGAGCTTCAGAGAGAAACTACGAGCATCAGTGAGAAACTACGAGCTTCAGCGAGAAACTACGAGCATCAGTGAGAAACTACGAGCTTCAGCGAGAAACTACGAGCTTCAGAGAGAAACTCCGAGCTTCAGCGAGAAACTACGAGCATCAGTGAGAAACTACGAGCTTCAGCGAGAAACTACGAGCATCAGCGAGAAACTACGAGCATCAGTGAGAAACTACGAGCATCAGCGAGAAACTACGTGCATCAGTGAGAAACTACGAGCTTCAGAGAGAAACTACGAGCTTCAGTGAGAAACTACGAGCTTCAGTGAGAAACTACGAGCTTCAGCGAGAAACTACGAGCATCAGTGAGAAACTACGAGCTTCAGAGAGAAACTACGAGCTTCAGTGAGAAACTACGAGCTTCAGTGAGAAACTACGAGCTTCAGCGAGAAACTACGAGCATCAGTGAGAAACTACGAGCTTCAGCGAGAAACTACGAGCATCAGTGAGAAACTACGAGCTTCAGCGAGAAACTACGAGCATCAGCGAGAAACTACGAGCTTCAGTGAGGAGAAATTTATACTCAGCTGGAGAAATTGATTTGAAATTGATTGCTTAGTATGACAAAACTTGAACAGTGATGAGAATAGTTGGGTTTATATTTATATAATTTAAATAATAATACATAGTAATATAAACATATAATTATGTAGTGCTACACGCTCTGCTGTGCTCCAGGCTTCAGCACCAGCAGCGTTTAGGTGTTCAGTGTGAAAACAACAATAGCTCAATTATGAAACGGGCATTTGAGTTTGTTTATGAAGGTGAACCAACAATTACAGTAATGTGAAAATGACTGCTTTTAAAGGCTGCTCCCCACAGGTAATTATCCTTTAAAAATAACATAACCGGCTATGAATGGAGTTGCTGAGCCGTGATTCACATAATGTCTTTATCTGCAGCTTTATGTACAGATTCTGTATCTCACTTTATTTTAGGATTAAGTAGAGGGGAACCAGTACCTACAGCATTAAATCAATCAACGTCCACCCTATAACCTAAACACAATATACTTATTTCATTGTAGATAAAGTAGAAGACCAAGTCTTAAAATTTGAGTCCCAAGTTTTGAAGCTCATGTCCTAAATCAAGTCCCAAGTCTTACACCTAAAGTCCTGAGTCAAGACCCAAGTCTTGAACCTCAAGTCCCAGGTCTTAAAACTAGAGTCCTGAGTCAAGTCCCAAGTCTTAAAGCTCAAGTCCTAGAATAAATCTCAAGTCCTGAGTCAAGCCCCAAGTCTCAAAACTCAAGTCTTAAGTCAAGTCACAAGTCTTGAAGCTCAAGTCCTGAGTCAAGTGCAAAGTCTTGACACTCAAGTGCTGAGTCAATTTCCATGTCCTAAAGCTCAGGTCCTGAGTCAAGTCCCAAGTCTTAAAGCTCAAGCACGTAAAAGTGATGTCTCAAGTCTTGAAACTCAATCCTAACTCAAGTCCCAACTCTTAAAGCTCAAGCACCGAAGAGTAATGTCCTGAGTCTTGAAGCTCAAGTCAAGAGTCAAATATTATGTCTTGAAACTCAAGTTGCAAGTCATAGTCCATATGACATATGAAGTCCAAAGTCAAGTCTGAAATGTTGAAGCTCAAATCCCAAGTCTTAAAGCTCAAGTTCTGAGTCAAGTCCCAAGTTTTAAACTGTAATTCTTAGCCAAGTCACCAAATGTAAGTGCTTTACAATATTAGAAAATAACACTAAAAACCCTGTGAATTTACAGCAGGAGGAAGAATTATCTCTGATTGCTGTAAAAATGAAAAACTAGTAGATGACTTTTAAATTGAAACAGAAGAAGATGACCTAGAGCAGATTCTACTGGAACAAATCTGACTATATAAACTGATCCTGAGTGTGTATACACTTGTGTGTACAGTGTATGAGTGAGTGTGTGTTTGTGTCATGTGTCAGCGTATGAAGGTTGTGTTATTTCTATTGGTATTATAATGTATGATACTGACTGTCAGAATCAAGGCTGAGGGAGAATATGTTGGCGTAGACAGTGACCTTTTTCATCAGAGTGTTGTGACGGCGCTGACGGCTCTGAGCTGATCTGAAGGCAGTGTGGAGGAGAGATGTTCCCCTGTAGAGAACAGTAAAATCACCAGGGCTGAATTAACTCTGATGGAGCTCATTGGAGTCCAGCTGCTTCAGTATATGATTATTCACTGTATGCAATTCACAAAACAGCACGGCTCAACTGATCTGATGATTGGAAATAAATGGAAACCTGAAGACCTGCAATCAGGACTGTTTTAAGGCATTTGGGAAAACATATTTTACATATACACAAACATTCACCTCACAATTAGTTAGAACTCAACATTATGTATTCAAAACGGATGCATAACGCATCCAAACTAAAATACATATTAAATTTGTCTGAACTCACAATTGTTCAGACAAATAAATCTAACAAACATATATTTTTTAAATGTTGCATTGACTTTTTGTATTATGTTTTATTTACTAACAACCTTAATCACTTTCTTGGATGTACAGTAGTTCATATATAATGATTAGCTGCCTGTCCTCTATGTTGTAGGCTGTAAGAACAAGCATCATTCTTATAACAGTGTTGTTCTACTTTCCTGCATTGACCATCATCAAATTTAAAGAGGCACTCACACAAATTGTTGTTGCATTTAATTTTTAACCAGTTATCATAACAAGATCGGGGTACAATGCAGTTGATTGGTTGCTTGCCTTGTTGTAACGGGTTCCTGTGAATCGTTCAGTTCCAAATTTAAAGTCGAGCTCGAATGCATAGTTTCATTTTAATTTGCTATGAAACTTCAATCTTTGGAGCAATTTGCTGACAATTATATTAACACTAATAACCTGTAGAATTAGCTAATAGTTAATGCTTAATAATCTAATATGTTTAACAGGGTGCTAACTATAATAACTGTTTATTGTGCACTATAAGAACTAATACAGCCATTATTAATAATTTCCACATAACAGACCCCTAATTAAACACTGATAACACTTAATACACAGAATAAAGCCTAATAAGTAGTTATTAAATCATTTACAAATGTCTAATTAATGCTTTGTTAAGCAAATAATAAGACATTAATAAGTGCCTAAATTGTGTTCCTTAAAATAAAGTGTTACCATGGCGGTTGATTGGTTTGCTTGCCTTGTTGTAACGGGGCTTCCTGCACTGAAGCTCCACATCTTCCATTGTTGCCAATCTTTTGGGTCCAAATTTGAAGTTGAGCTCGACTGGATATTTTCATTTTAATTTGCTCAGAACTGCAATTATTAGTAATTTAGGTCAAATATAGTTATTTTCCTCCCTGTCTGACATTGAAGAGGTGAAGCGCTGGAGGAGGATGGAGGTGCCCGAGCGTGGGGCTCGGGGGTTGGCACTGGCGGTTGGCACGGAGTCAGGCGAGAGTGCCGGGACTGAGCGGCGGGCAGTGGTGGGCTGTCAGGAAGCTTCAGGCTCTGCAGATGGTGGCTGAGACTGATACTCGTGGAGGTCAGCCAGCGCAGGAGACCGCAGGGAAACGCCACTGAGTGACAGTCATCTTCAGCTCCGGAGGATAGAGTTAGAACTACTGGAGGATAATCAGAGAGGAGGAGAAGAAGAAGAAGAAGAAGAAGAAGAAGAAGAAGAAGAAGAAGAAGAAGAAGAAGAAGAAGAAAGAAGGTAAACGAGAGAGAAGTAGATATGGCGTACGTACTACACTTTCAGAAAAAGGACCAGTTTCTGAATCAGTTTCTCTGATTTTACTATTTATAGGTTTATGTTTGAGTAAAATGAACATTGTTGTTTTATTCTATAAACTACAGACAACATTTCTCCCAAATTCCAAATAAAAATATTCTCATTTAGAGCATTTATTTACAGAAAATGAGAAATAACTGAAATAACAAAAAAGATGCAGAGCTTTCAGACCTCAAATAATAAAGGAAAGAAAACAAGTTCATATTCATAAAGTTTTAAGAGTTCAGAAATAATCAATATTTGGTGGAATAAAATGTTCTCCTCCACCAGTCTTACACACTGCTTTTGGATAACTTTATGCTGCTTTACTCCTGGTGCAAAAATTCAAGCAGTTCAGTTTGGTGGTTTGATGGTTTGTGATCATCCATCTTCCTCTTGATTATATTCCAAGATAAGTTTTTCAATTTGGTAAAATCAAAGAAACTCATAATTTTTAGGTGCTCTCTTAATTTATTATTTTTTTTCAGAGCTATGTGTACGTAATGTATGCCTGTAAGATATATTAATCACATATTTTTCAGTATTTTAGAGTATCCTGATTTATTTCATAGCCATGAATCTACTTGTGTTAACCGCTATATCTCCCTCTACAGAAACATGCCGCCCACAAGCAGCGTTTAGTGGCACAATCAAGACGTATATTTTAAATTGAATTAAAATGTCACCATCTGCCGTGAGACGTCTATGAGTCTATGAGAAACAGTGGATTACTGTATAATTATATAAACAACAACATGTATGCTTTAGAGTTTAGACACCTCCTTACGTGAGCCCAGGTTTCAATTAATTCTAAACGACACTACCGATGGATAAATGGCTTGGAAAATCTGGTAAGTTCAGCCAATGACTGGTTTGGGTATCCATTTACTTAGTGACCTTATAGAGAGAGTGACAAAAAAAACAAAAATCAGGCCTGGCTTTTATCTAAGCTATTATTAAACGCGTGGAAAGAGAGGACATGTGTGGAAAGAGGACATGCGATGATGCAGGAAAATTGTCTGTTCGCATTCACCACACAATGCTCCCCCACATACAGCGGCTAAAGAATCAGATAAATCAGGACCCGCTGGCAATTTTGCCAAATTACGTCACACTTTTTGTCATTGTGGCCCCGTGATTGCCACCATTGGAAGAATGGGAAATAATGACAGCAATGTTCTGTGAAATTATGCTATTAGGGAGGATCTGGGCCGTGCTGTTCAGACCTCCTTCGTCTGAGAGAAGCGAGGCTGAATTAGAGCCAGAAGCTTGGCCTCATGCGACGCCTCCAGCAGGGCTTTTACCTCGCGGTGAAGCCGGTGACACGGGTTCAAGCTGAAGTGCAGTGTCCTGAAGCTTTTAGAGAGGCAGGATGATCAGCTTGTTAATGACCTCCAGACTTCCCTGAACTTCTTCTCAGCAGTTTCTCTCGAGGAGTATAAGACAGTTTAACCTGCTCTTCTTACCGTCGGTCAGATCTCCACTTCTGAACATCTGTTTTACTGTTTTACTGTTTTACTTTGGTGTAGATCTAACACTCAGTCCTGTACGCTCTGTAAAAAGAAGTATCTTCAGGGGGTCCTTCAGGAAAGGACCTGTATATATACAGTATTCAAACATAACAACTCAGAAAAGAAAAAAAAGAGAGAAAAGGAATTATTTGAATATATTTTATTGACCCACACTGGCACACATATTCCTCATTTCAGCCTCACTGTACCCTAAAGATCCTTAAATTACCTTAGAATCAACTGATGATGAGTTGAAAAAATTAGGACCATTTGAGCAGCTGCTTAATAAAGTATCTTATTTATGGTTTATGGATGTATATGTTATGTATTGAGGGGACAATAAAAACGAAAACATTTGGAGTTTGAAATGTTGTCTACCAATTTTCCTACCAATCAAACAGATAAAAAAAGAACACAACGGCCCATCTCACATCTACCAACAAACATCTCGATGATCTTCAGGATTTCGGGTAAATATTCTTTCAAAAGTGGAAGTTTTAAGCATGTTAAGCATGGTGGTGGTAGTGTGATGTTTTGGGGCTGATTTTCTTCGTGTAATTGATGGAACTATAAATTCTTCTCTTTACAAGAAAAACCTGAAGGACCATGTCTGTCCATCAGCTTGTGATCCTAGGATCAGGTATACTTGGGTTCTGCAGCAGGACAATGACCTGAAGCACACAAGCAGGTCCACCTCTGAATGGCTGAAAAACAAACAAACAAAAAATATTAAGTTAAGATTTGAGATTGGGATGCTGGAAAATCTTCTAATGTGACTAAATTAAAACCAAAATTAAAGACTCATTGCTAGTTATTACCGATGCTTGATTAAAGTTATTAATTTTAGGTGGGCAAATATAAATATATTTTTTCTATAGGGCTAGATTGGTTTGAATAGTTTTTTTTTTCTATTAATAAATGAAATTAGATTTTAAAAACTGCTTTTTATATTAAATCAGGTTATCTTTGTCTGATATTAAAATGTTTTTTGATCTGAAAAATGTAAGTATGATTAAAAAAAGCACTGTACATTAAAAATTAGATAGAAGATACTACTTCTACTCCCTATATTAAATGCGTACGCTCTCCTGGGTGATGCTGTCTGTACTGTAAGGCTGTAAGAGAGTGTGTGTGAGTGTGTGAGAGTGTGTGAGAGCTCTCTCTCTTGTTTAGGATACAGGTGAATGCTCTCCTGACATGTTCTCCTCTGTAGAGACTCGAGTAAATTGTGAAACACGGCTTTAAAAAAAAAATCCTGCTGAGCGAAACCAAGCAACGAGTCCAATCCAGCGAGGAATCAGAGCATCCGAGCCTCCTGCCGTCCTGCGGTCCGGGTCCTGTAATTCCTCACCGCTGTTCTCTCCGCCGCGCTTCCGTAACCTTGAAAAATGAACCGCTGCTCCTCAGCTTTTACTGTCGGAGGCTGCCGTGTGCCGCGATGATGTCATTAACATGCGCCTACCGTCACCGCTTTTCCCCAGGCCGGGTTTGATCAGCCGAGCGCCGGGCGGCCGGACCTGCGGCGACCTGCTCTCCTCCGCGGCTTCATCAAACCGGGTCAGAGAGCCTCCTCTCCGCACGCCGGCTCCCCTGAGATACGAGTAATGTGAAAATAATAAAGAGAATAGAATCAGCCGCCTCTCCTGCAGCAGCTGTTATTGGTTTTTGTTGTGTGGGGATGAAATTGGGGGACTTATAAATATGGAGGCAGTGCAGAGCTGCTGGTGTGGGTGGGGTTCAGGGAGCGACAGCAGAAGAAGAAGAAGAAGAAAAAGAAGAAGAGATCCTTTAATACAAAAAACAGGAATAAAACAATCATCTGCAATTCCAGAAACTAGAATCAGAATCCCACTGTTGGTGTTTTTGAGGGAGGAGCTTTAGTGTTCACTATTGCATTAGAGTGTGTGTAACACTATCGATTCTGTAAGTGCACAACATTAAACACTAATTATTATTATTATTATTATTATTATTATTATTATTATTATTATTATTATTATTATTATTATTATTATTATTATTATTATTTACCAGTACTTGATTAGTTTTTGCATCAAGTTTCCACCAAGTACAGGACATTACTGCATACCATATTTTTCACACTAAAGCTTAGCTTAGCTGCTAAACACTATTTCCCTGTTCAGAGGTGAGTATTATCAGCCTGTAGCCTGCTGGAGAGCTTAGCCACTAATGCTAATGCTCCTTAGCCTTAGTGCTGGAGAAATTCGGGAATCTAAGCTTACTGTAAATAAATGGAAGTGCTTTAATCACGCAGATAAATAGTTTTTAGGAGAGAAATGTGTGTAGATTAACATCCAGCTCTTTTTTATTACAGTTCTGTTTACTTAGGTTAGCGAGACATGCTGAATTAGAAGTTCCTTACTGTACCTTAAAATACGGTGAGCCTTATAGTGCAAAAAATATGACTTGTGTTTTCTGAGGTTGGTAACGCTGATGAATTTATCCTGTACAACAGAAGAAACTCTCACTCTTCCTTTTTCTGAGTCAGGCCTGATAAGTGATAAAGTTTTTTTTCTCTTTCTAAGTTCTTGAAATTCTTCGTTTTGAATCTTTTTGGACTGATCTTCATTTTGTCTTAAGATATTTATTTATTTATTTAGTTGAGTAGTTGTTGTTTCTCATAATCTGGATTAGAACATTACTCAAATATTCACTATTCACTGTATACCTGTAACTCTACCTCTTCACTACTTTACTTTAACTGATGCTCTCAAACACTTTATTAAGAGACAAGAAATTCAAGTAATTAACTCTTGATGAGTTCAGCACAGCTGTTAACTGAAAGCCTGAATTCCAGGAGACTCTACCTCATAAAGCTAAGATATTCAAAAAATGCAGCTCTTGAAATGTGTACAGGACCTTTAGCTAAAGCTAATTATCAGTCCACATCAGCACACAAACTTAACCAACAGTAATCTCTGTATTCAAGAGAATATTGGAAAACCTACTGTAAAAATCACAGTAAGTTTGTATATTGAATTTATTGTAGAGTAGAGTGGGTCACAGTGCAGCAGGGGGTAAACTGTAGTATGTAGTTATGTGGTTAAAAGGACTCCCACAAAGCAGGCTTTTTGCCATCATTTCCTGTTCCCATGGTAACGCTGTTTACCAATTTTCACACTTATTGGACTGATATTTTTCTAGATTCCTCCTAAAGTTTGTGTGTTAGAAACTGAGAAATATCTCTCTCCACCATTCAAATGCCAATCCGATATTAATCCTGGTTTAAGGGCAGACTCTATCGCATTATTTTTGGCTTCAGTGCTTTCTTTACTCATTGTTTCTTTGGTTTTACTATGAGTGAATGATCTACTGAGCTCTGAGTTTCCCCTTCTGAAGTCCCCATTGCTCCACCAGCCGCTCGAGTTCAGTAAAACTGAGCCGGATCCTTTTTTTAGAGGCTGTACGTGAGTACGTAAGTACGTAAAACATCCAGTTTTTAGAATGAATATATTATTAGGATTAGCAGGGATGGTGGTTCAGAACACTGGTACCATTAAACACAATATTTTAGCCATATTCTTCTCCACTCAGAAATGCTTCTGCTTTTAGTTTAGAAACTAAATAATACAGACTGACACTTTAAGAATACCTGAACATGCAGGCACTGAATCAACATGAGTCACATATTTCAGTAGATTTACAAATAAGTATTTCTGATTCAGTGAAAGAAGAATTCTGGATAATGTGTAGATCTGATAACCTGGTCAGGACTCTCAGGTTAAGAACCCCTGGTCTAGGTCTTCACCGCGCTCATATTACTCTTGGATTTGTTTAAAGTCGGCTATGATTTGCTTAAATCGGGAAGGTTTTCGGCTCCTCAGTGTCCCTGAACAAGATCTGACCAGAGGGAAGAACTGACCATGTATTTTACATTTTTGGTCATTTTTCCAGTTCAGGCTTCAGAATATCTGAATAATTTTAGTTCAGACCTGAAGCATTTTTCACAAAAGCCCAGATCATTGACTTGCATCAGCATTGACCACTGTCTGCTGGCATGCTGAACGTGTGAGAACATTAGAAATGCTAATGACGAGGTTTTATTTTTGGTGTTTAGTGATTATGTTAAATAGTAGTAAACAGATTCTTGTGTTTATTTTCACGTAGGACTACAATCAGACCAGCGTGGCTCACAGATGTCAACAGAAATGATGGTTTACTGCCTGGCGCTGCTTGTTTATATGATAAGTTGAGTTTCATTAGCATTCCATAAGGACCGTTCCCCCCAGCTTTGCTGATTGCACGGGTCCGTCAGGGGGAAAACATTTTCCACACAGAATCATTTTGGATGCAATTTACAAGATTACAGCGCCGCCGCCGCCGCGTCAGGAAACTCAGCTGAGAGTGGAATGACTCATTTAATGCATTTCCAAGCATGAAAAGTGGAGAAACCCGTTCTCCACACTATTTCCTCACAGCTGATTCTGTCAGACCATGAATTCCTGACAGTTTTCTAAAATATAAAATACTTTAATCATTTATTTTCACCTGTCTTGTACATTTTTTAGATAATCTCCATTTGTTACCTTTAAAAGCAAGATTATCACATACTGTAGGCTACAAGTCTGAAATATCTAGACACCTGCTCTTTCAGAGCTTTTCTTAGAGTTTCTAATGGTGTTTTTTCCATAACATTATATAGTCATTATGGCTTTTAGAAAAATGTTTTTTGTCCTTAATGGCTTTTTTCCCCCTTTTATACTTTAAGTAGTTTTGAAACCAGTACTTTTACACATTTACTTAAAGAGTAGAAAGCTTGAGTTGATGCTTTAACTTCAACTACAGAAGTATTTAAACACTAGTATCTATACTTGCCAAGACTTGGAACCTGGGTGGCGAGAATTAGAATTTAGGTGCCAAGAATTAGAACTTGGGTGGCAAGACCTGGAACTTTACTTCGTTTTTCGCTGACCAATTCTTATTTTTGAGGTTATTTTTTAGTTTTTTTTTCCTTAATCAACTTAATAAATGTACTTACTTACTCATTGGTTAAGTTAAATAGTTTTTACAGTGCGAACAAGTTACATTTTAAGAATTTGTGAAGGAGAACATAATCTAATGCTGAGTTATGATTCAATTTTTTCAGTTTAGTATGATTAGGTATCAAGGACTCGGGACTCATACTGAACCATTTCAGAAAGACTTTACTACAAGTCTACAGTATGAAAAGCTTTTATTTAAATATCAGATTAATTGAGTTTGGTGGTCAGCAGCATATTTGTGAAATGCTCTATTTTAACAGCACAGAAGGAAAAGTTGAGAAGCATTAAAGCTTAGAAACCATATAAAAGGTTTTGTCTTGTCTGTATTATTTTCTGTGGTTGTTTTTTTGCTGGTTCAGACGTTCTTCACCTCTCCTGACTCTGACCGCAGCCTCTGTTCTCGGCTCGTGGTCCAGCCTCTCCAGGGTCTTGTAGGAACAAGTTGACAGCATCTGATCAAACACGGCGGCGTTCGCTTCCCTTTGAGACTCTCCAGCAGAGTGAATACTAAAACCTCTGGAACCTGAAACACTGAGAGCGCCATTAAACTTAAATGAGGAATTCTGACAGGCCTGGATCAGGAGCTCTCTCAGCCTGGACCTTCTCTACTTCTCTATTCCACTGCCTGAGCTCACACTGTAAATATGTATTATTATCAGATCTGTAGGTGAGCCATCAACCGTGCACCGTGCAGCTTGATTTAGAGTATCTCTTGCTCATCATTCCCTTTAAGAGTAGATCAGGTGAGCTCTGTATTTGGTGGATTGCTATTGTAACGGTGCAGCTACCTGGACGTGTTCAACAAACTCTTCTCAGCAGAGGAAACTGAGCTGCTGGTTGATGCTGTGAAGGAGCTCCAGCAGCTCATTTACGGGAACAGCAATGTTATTTTATTTACTATTCTGTTTATTGTTGATGTAAAAGTTGGGTTTGTGCTGCTGTGTGTTCATGTGTGTGTAATAAGAGCAGCTAAAAGCTTCTTCACAGAGTATTTTAGTTTGTTTAACACTGTTTTTAAGTTACTACATGATTCATTTTGTGTTCCTTCATAATCTGATAGATCACTTCTAATCACTTTTCTTTTATAATGTAGGAAAAATGTAAAATAATAAAAGTGCTGAATGAGAAGTCCAAACTGATTTTGTATTTGGTCATTTCATATTCAATGACAATTCATTTACTTACTTTTCATGCTTGTATTATTCATTGTTTTGCTATGAAATGCTTTACCTCATGAGTCTTGGTTCCTCTCAAGGTTAGTATAATAGATATAAGGTATAAGATTGTTATTGTAGGATATTGGATAAAGAGGAGGGGCTTCATGCATGATTCTCCGCCCATTTTTACACATTAATCACACAGAGATGATAAACGGATGTCTGAAAGCAGTGACTGCACACTGTTTGCACATTTGAAGCCGAAACAGACGGCCAGAACGTCTCCAGCATCCAGAGAACGCTTCCCAGAATGTGTCAGAAGATTCTCACCCTTCCAAAGCCACACAAGAAGCTTTCCTGGGATTAAGAAGTTCTCTTTTGTTGCCTCTCCTCTCTGCCCGCTGCCAGTACAGTTGGCACAGCGCTGCTGCAGCGAATCTTATAAACTGGCAGCGGGGAGTTCTGTCTGAATCAGGCGGAGCGGCCTGAGGGTTCGGCTCTGAGGACGGGTTTCATCTAAACACTGAGACTGAATCAAAACCTGATTCACTCAGAGAGAAATGTGTTTACATATCATATACAGATACAGCGGGGAGGAAACCGAACACCCAGAGATACACACTCATACTGTCTCACTACATCTCACTCTCTCAGTTTAAACACTAATTTACATTATTCAGCATCTTTATTTTTGGTAAAAAGAGGACTCATGCTCATCAGCATCGAGAAGAGTTTTAGTCAACCTAAGTTACAAGACTTTGAGTTCAATCTTAAACCCTGGACAAAGTGCATCAAGATACAAGATCATTTCTATCTTGGACCCTGTAAACAGTGTTTACTCACTCCTATTTCCTCCTGTCTGGTTTAAACAGCAGCAGATCTTCTGAATATATCTACACTGATGGGCGTGGTGTTCTGGAAATGAGGTGTGTTCAGGTACATTTCTGGAGTTTTATCTTGTTTATCTTGGTAACAGAAAAAACAGGAGCTCCACTGATTGAATACAACCTAGACAGACGCCAACAGTCAGACGTTCATTGCTATCCTAGCATATATATATTTTATACTGGCCACACTATAGCCTTAATTGACTGCACTGGATTTTATTTAGTGGTTCCAGAAGAGTAAAGGGGGCTTAATACTTTTGCACGTCATACTTTTGAGCAATTTTTCATTTTTATTCCACTTCATTACATAAATTCTCAGTCGCTGCCACTATGATTGGAAGATCACTGGTTCTAATCCCGTTCATGCAGCTTGCCATCAACTGCCAGAGCCCCGAGAGAGCACAGTTGCTGTGATGCTCTCTCTCTGGGTGGGTACAGTACAGTAGATGGCGCTCTCTCTTTCTCCTCATCACTCCTAGGGTGATGTGGATCAGCACAAGGCTGCGTCTGTGAGCTGATGTATCAGAACCGAGTCGCTGCGCTTTCCTCCGAGCGTTAGCGCTGTGATGCTACTCGGCAATGCTACAACATCAGCAGCAGCTCAAAAAGAGGCGGAGTTTGACTTCACATGTATCGGAGGAGGCGTGTGCTGGTCTTCTTCACCCTCCTGGTGTTGGAGCATCACTAGTGATAGAGGGAGGAGTCCTAATGAGTGGATTGGATAATTGGCCGTGTAAATTGAGGACAACATTTGAAAAAAGTGCAAGGTTATGAATACTTTTAAATAGGGAGAAAACATTTTATCTCAATGAAATACATTTAAATTTGCGATTGTAAGGTGAAAAAAAAATGCAAAGTGTATGAATACTTTTGCAAGACCAATACCGGTTGAGGGAGTTACCTTTTTAAAAATGCAATCTTATGCTGTAGTTTCTGAAGCTCACCCAGCAGTTTTGCTTTATGTTTATGTGTTTATGGATATAAGTTTATGTATATGCATGTATGTACGTTGTCGCTGAGTGAGTATGTATGTGTGTGTGTGTGTGTTTCTTATTATGTCCTTGAGGGGTTTGAGTGGACGTATTCCAATCACTCATATAATGTACTATAATGAGGGTGTGTTGTACGGGTGTGTGTTCATGCAGATTAGCCATGGGTGCTACCATTCCTCCTACAGCAGCTACAGGACTGGTGTGACGGCAATTTTTAACACTACCAGGAGAGATGGAGTTGGAGAGTGATTTTTATGTAAATGAGAAGAGAATTTCACTGAGATGTTGGTGCCCATACAGAAACGTAACTCTATATATGTACATCTATGAACCTATATGCTACATACAAGGGGTAATAATATATTATTAGCATATACATGCATTCTCTGAACATATAGTGGTTTGAAAAAGTTTGGTCACCTCTGATAATTTTCATAATTTTCCTTTATATATCATTGGTTGTTTGGATCAGCAAATTCAGTTAAATATATCTATCATATAACAGAAGAACAGAAGAACTCAGTGATATTTAAAAAGTGAAATAAAGTTTGTATGATTTACAGAAAGTGTGCAATAATTATTTAAACTAAATTAGGCAGGTGCATAAATGTTATTGACTGGGCACCCCAACAGAAAAAATACATCAATATTTAATATATCCTTTTTTATTTCATAAATAACAGCCTCTTAATGCTAACTACAATGCTACCAGGTAACTACAGTGTAACTACTGATGAAGTACACACTGTTACAGGTTAACTACAGAGGTAGAGTTTATGTAATTACACATGTGTATTAAAGTTAATTTGACTATAAACTTAACAGCTATTGTCTAGTATGTAATTAGGGCTGATTGAGTACACACACATTGTTACACATGTGTAAGTACACTCGCTCTATTATATGTGTAACTACACTCCCCCTAGTACATATGTGTACTTACACAAGTCAAAATTAACCTTAATACACATGTGTAATTAAATAACCTGTACCTCTGTGGTTAATCTGTAACAATGTGTACTTCATCAGTAATTACACTGTAATTAAATGGATTGTTACCGTGTAACTACATAGTACTTAGGGACACTTATTTTAAAGTGGGACCGTAAATCCTCTAAACTTAATTTAAAACGTAGTCTTATGTCTGCTGAATTCATTGCATTTATTATATTTCATGTATTTATTGTAGTGTTTTTAGTTCTATGTTGCACAATGTGTTGCATGTTTGCACTTTTTTGCTTGTTTTGTTCTGTTTACTGGATGTTTCTCTGTGGTTCATAAGAAAAATAAGTTCTTGGGTTCAGAACAAATAACTTGACCATGATTTGACCTAAAAGAATATATAAATATTAGGTAAAATATCAATTCAGAAACTCCACAAGCTGTTGGAAAGTTAGGAAGGTCCTGAAGTGCAGCAGCGGTCAGAGTAAAAGTGTTGGGCTGTTAAATCGCAGACTCCTCACACAGCCAAATTATCTCCCATCCACAGCGGCTCTGGACCGGCTCTGTCCTCAGGATATTCAGGGTCATTTCCAGGAAGTGAGAAGTGTTATGAAGATCTGTAAGTAGTGCTGGATTATGACAGTAAGCAGGAAAAGCTGTAAAAGGAGCCAAAATTACCAACAAACTTACGGGGAAGATTCTCGCCCACCTGAAGCACCTGAAGCACCTGGAGACTGGAGGTCAGAGCTTCTGCTGCACTCCACCGCCAGCAGCTCCGTCCCCAAACGGATGGAAAGTGTCAGACACACTTTGAAGACTGTGATTATCTCCCGCGTCAGAGAGGCCGTCAGCACTTGGAGAGAAGTGGCTGAGCCAGTTTAGGTCAGTCATTAACTCCTTTTGGCAAGAAAGCGTCTAGTTTTCTCCTGCTGGAGAAGCTCTGAGACCAAAACTCAAGAACTCAAAGATCTGCTATCGAGAGTAAACTCTTACACACCAGAACACGTGATAAATACTACAACATCCTATAACAAGTAAAGATAGGATGGAGGTTAAGACCTTAAAGCTGAATCAGTTTCTCTGATTTTGCCATTTATAGGTTTATTTTTGAGTAAAATGAACATTGTTGTTTTATTCTATAAACTACAGACAACATTTCTCCCAAATTCCAAATAAAAATATTCTCATTTAGAGCATTTATTTACAGAAAATGAGAAATGGCTGAAATAACAAAAAAGATGCAGAGCTTTCAGTCCTCAAATAATGCAAAGAAAACAAGTTCATATTCATAAAGTTTTAAGAGTTCAGAAATCCTCTTTAATATTTGGTGGAATAATCCTGATTTTTAATCACAGTTTTTTTCATGCATCTTGGCATCATGTTCTCCTCCACCAGTCTTACACACTGATTTTGAATAACTTTATGCTGCTTTACTCCTGGTGCAAAAGTTCAAGCAGTTCAGTTTGGTGGTTTGATGGTTTGTGATCATCCATCTTCCTCTTGATTATATTCCAGAGGTTTTTAATTTGGTAAAATTGGTCCAAAGGAACTCATTATTACTCAGAGTTTGTTCAGGGCCATTACAAGATTTTATGTCATTGCATACAATAAACAGTGAATCTGGAATAGATCTGAGTTTCTGTAATCGTGTTAATGTAACATACTATTACAGTATGTAGCCATATTATATCAGCACGTCCTAAAACATAAACCATTTGTACAAGACATAGACCTAATGTGTCCACTGTAAATCATCACTTACCACTGTCTCCTTTATCTTTTCTTCTTTTCTGGCATTTTCTGATGGATAACGAGATAAATTAGTTAAAGATTGTTAAAGGTTCATATTTTACCGCCTAATTCTCTTAATTAATCATGGGTGTGGTTAACAATAATAATTTTGGGCGTTACATGAAATAAACCAATCAGAGTGTCTCTTGCTCATCATTCTCTTTAAGAGTAGACCAGGTGAGCTCTGACTTTGGCGGATTGCTATTTTAACGGTGCAGCTACCTGGATGTGTATAACTGACTGTTGGCGTCTGAACACACTTCATTTCCAGACCACGATGCCCATCAGTGTAGATATATTCAGAAGCTTTGTATATACTGTATATAGGATGCATATGGAAAATGCTGTGTACATTAGGGTTTTTAAGGATTATACATATGGTAACGCAGGTGTTTTTGTTTAACTTGTGAACTGATTTGAATATCTCTTCAATAAAAGTCCCATTTTCTCCTGTTTCTCTCCGGCATCCACCTACACCTCAGGGCTAGATAGCTCCAATCTCGTCCTTTCCCACGCTTAAGGCCATTAAACTTATTTTCAAATGCACAAACCCATCTAATGACACCCCGTGTCTGGGCTTAGATGAGCTATTAGGTCTCATCTCTGTATATTCACAGCCCTCTGGTCTTACTGGCTTAGTGGGCTTCAGAGCGCACACGGCTCCCCTGTGTGCAATTACCTTCTGAAAACCAAATGTCTTCCAGCACCTTATTCCCACCTGTTTCACAGCAATTACTGTAACAAGGCCTGGCAGAATGTCAAAGGACAGCAAAAAGGCAAGTGGGCTTTTTCTCCCACCCTTAGCTTTTCAGAGGAGCGTGCGGCTCGTGATTGAAGCTGAAGCTGAAACATCCGGGGGCTTCGTTACGGCCGGCCGTGCCCGAGCGCTGAAATATTAAACAGAGGAGAAATATCATTATATATTTATTTTTTTTCTGACAGATTTACGCTTTCCCTTTTAACATTCCTTTGTGGTCGGCTTGTTTATTTGTACTCTTAAATATTTAAAAACCTGTCTGTCAATAGTGAAGGACTTCTGAATCTCCTCCATTTCACTCATTTTAATCAAGAAGCTTTTTTAGAGTATTAACCTAATAAACTAATGCATCCTGGACTGAGATCAAAGTACATGATCTTCACTGGTGAATTAAAAGTGATAATACTGTGCAAACAAATGGAGCACAAATAGCAGGTCTGTTCCACAGTCCAACCACCTGATGCTGACTGAGGAAACTGAAACTGAAAATTGATTTTACGGAGAGAGGGTGATCTTAAAGGAACCAATATCAGGTCAGGAGCTACTAAAAACAAGGAGTATAGGAGGACCAGGTGTGTGTAATTAGAAGCTGGGCGAGTTAGATGTCAGGGAGGTCTGGGAGGTCTAGCGTTGGTGCATGCTGGGAGTTGCAGTCTTTAGAGTGTGCAACATGACAAGAAATTCCTGGCAGGCCGACTTACTTGATGATCCAAAATTGTTTGGCTTTTAAAATGAAAAATAAATATATAAGTAATATAAAATACTGAATGTACCTTTTAGCTGGTTAAATGGTACAAATCTGAATGACTTTGAGTACAAGACAGTACTTACCTCGTACCTCTGTTATTTTATGGTGTTTATATTGTTACATAGCCCACACTGTAGCTTTAATTTAAGTTTTAAGTTCCTGATGTTTCCACTAAGCCTGACTATAATTCTCTACTGATACTTTACGAACTGTAGATTATCTTTCCAAGAATGCTTCTAAATGAATGAATTGATTGAATAAAACCCTCTTTTTTATATTTTATTTCCCTGTTTTTTTTCTGATCTGTAGCCTCTGTGTGTTTTTATTATTAAACACACTTAAATCGCTGATTATAAAGATCCAACAGACGACCAGAATCAAAAAATCAAGATCCGACCCCCTCAGTGAGAGCAGATATCTGCAGATTGCTGCTTCTCCAGAGCGCGTCATTAATCACGCCGCTGTCGGACGCAGTCGTCTCAGCGCAGTAATAACACCACATGACATCCTTGTTCTCATCCAGTGTCCATTACTATCTTGTTTTCCTGTCAGTTGGCTCAGAGGCTGATGATATACGGCTGGAGAGGCCTATAAACGCAGGGATCTGGGGTCGGGGAGAGTCTGTCTGAGCTGTGTGGGATGAGAACCTGAGAGACTCCATCAGTCCCCGTCTGGACGCTCGTCGCCCACTTGTTCTACAGTGATGCTGCTTACAGTGATCATCACATTTTCTTCTGGCTGTATAATATTATATATATATATATATATATATATATATATATATATATATATATATATATATATATATATAGGTACCACTTTAAAATAAGACTACCTTTATAGAGGGTTTATAAATGGTTTACAATTAGTTTATTAATGGTTACTAATTAGGTTGTAAATACCTTAAAAATCATTAATAATCAGTTATAACACATAGAACGTAGAAAGGGCAACACTTTAGAGGGCTGTGGGTTCACTATTCGGCAAATAACAGGTCATTGTTGACCTTTCTACGTATGTGTTATAACTGATTATTAATGTCTTAACTATCGTAAAGTTTTTAAAGGTTTCTGGATGATGGATGGTGAGCTGAGGAACTCCAAAGGTTTTCTTGAGTCCACTATAAATTAATCCAATATGTATTATACAAATATACCACATTGTGGAAGTGCAAATGTTGTTATCCCCAATACTTCTCAGGTCTGTTGTTCTCCATTGCTAAATAAACGTGTCTGTTTTTATTTTGATTAGTTTTTCCCTCTAAATGACCATTTCTGAGCCACGTTCTGCAGAAAAAGCTGCTTAAAGAGCAGCACAGTCATGCGTGGCGGAACATCGGGCCGGTAGATATTCCAGGCCACAGCGGTCCAAGAGAAAAACAACAATTACATCAGTGATTGGTGTTTGACGTTTTGCGCCATCATTCCTTATCTCTCCTCCGCACGATCGCTCAGCGTGGAGCCATGTTCAGACGTGCACACTCCAAGTTCACGCTGGATTTGTTTAAAGGGAACAATGACAGAAAAGCTGATGAGGGCCACGAGCTGCTGTGCGGCGAAAAAAAGGAAAAATAAAGACGCTTCTGCCAGACGTGCAGTGTACTTCTTTTGGTTTGGGCTGAAGAAATCAGAATTATTCACAAGAGAAAACTCTCGACTCACGGCTGGCTCTGGGGTTCTTCATAGGGCTCGGTCTGTTTTTTGTGTTAATGTATTTTTTAGGACAATGATTTGCTATTTTATCAGAAAAATCTGCTGAAGGGACACATAGACACAATAATTGCTGCAGTATTTAGGGCATCTGTCTATCTGCAGTCCACAGTGTTGGTCCTTCAGTCCTAATAAAAGGATCACTGATTGGTGGAAATTGTAGATTGGTAGACTGTTCTCAACTTAGTATTGATTTTGAGTTCATATTCATAAAGTTTTAAGAGTTCAGAAATCAATATTTGTTGGAATAATCCTGGTTGGTTTTTAATCACAGTTTTTTTTCATGCATCTTGTCATCATGATCTCCTCCACCAGTCTTACACACTGCTTTTGGATAACTTTATGCTGCTTTACTCCTGGTGCAAAAATTCAAGCAGTTCAGTTTGGTGGTTTGATGGTTTGTGATCATCCATCTTCCTCTTGATTATATTCCAGAGGTTATAATTTGGAAAAATCAATTTCGTTTATGTTTCAAGTTATATTACTGTAGTAATTTGGAGTATTTGGGAGGACATACCTAGTAAAAATTACTTCAGTTTTGCATAAAGCAGAATTTGGAGTCCTATAAAAACAACAACTCTATCTTTTTTATCAAATGACATCATTAAATTCCTCAATAAGTATTTTCATACTATTAATCCTACAAGTATCAAGTCATATTACTGTAGCATTTTTGAGTAATGGGGGATCAAACTCAGGAAAAATGTCTATTTGGTTTTGTATAAATCTAATTTTGAGGTCCTATAAAACCAGCAAATCAACCTGTTATCAAATGATATAATAATAGTAGGAGGACAAACTTAGGAAAAAAATGCCTATTTGGTTTTGCGTGAACCAGAATTTGGATTTCTATAAAACCAGAAAACTGTAATCACAGTCTATTGTATTCTTAAAGAACCCTTTCTATACTATTACTTACATATGCATGAAGTTATATTGCTGTAGAATTATAGAGTAAAGTGAGGATAAACTTAAGAAAAATGCCTATTTGGTGTTGAATAAACCATATTATGGAGTTTAGGGCACCTACATGGCTAGCCCCGGTCCTGCACAATATAGAGCTATTTCCAGTAAACTTTATAAACACATTAAATGAAGCTCCCTAGACATGCTTTGAGAATTCACTGGAAATATTCATTTCTCTCACATGATTCAATGTGATTTATGATTTTAAGGTGAGAACAGGAACAATCTGCTTCCTCAGTGCAGAAAAACAAAAACCACAAAGTAAGAAGAGAAGCTAATCAACTCAGCTTTAAACATCTGCTGGAGGAACGTGTGGACCTGAAGAAGAGAGGCAAGAAGCGTGAAGGAGGCGGAGAGAGAGAGAGAGAGAGAGAGAGAGAGAGAATAAGAGAGAGAGAGAGAGAGAGAGAGAGAGAGAGAGAGAGAGAGAGAAAGCAGAGAGTGTGTGTTTGTGGCTGATCCTGTACTTTGTGTTCAGCAGCATAGCTCTGAAAGTGATTTATTTGGGTGTTAATCTGGTTTGGCAGCAAAGCGAGTGTGTGTGTGAGTGTGTGTGTGTGTGTGTGTGTGTGTGAGTGTGTGTGTGAGTGTGTGTGTGAGCATGTATGTGTGTGCTATATTTACAGGCTGAAGATGAGTCCCTGCGACCTGTTTCACAGCTGCACACCAGAGATAGGAGCTTCAATCCAGATGCCTGCACAGGAAGCCACACACACCACACACCACACACACACACACACTACACACACACACACACCACACACACACACACACAGACGTTTAGGCTCCACTCCATCAGGTACCCAGAAAAGTTCTCTCACTCTTCCATGTTCTGGTAAAAAGTGATTTGTTGGCTCCTGGCGCAGGTTAGCGCTTCTCTTGATTGGATATTCGGATGAAGAGAACAAAACTAAAGCACTTTGTTTTACACCTCAAACAGAAAGAAAATGAGAGAGAGAGAGAGAGAGAGAGAGAGAGAGATGTTACTACTGTCACAGAGGAAAGTGAAGAGAGGATGAACATAAATGCAAGAATATTTTATTATCACAAAAATGCAAAAATAAAGGAAAAAGAAAAATGAAACAATAAAACAAGACTTCGATAACTAATTAACAAAGACAATAAAAAAGACAAATCAAAACTAAGAAAACTAGAAACTGAATAGTTGAAAAATAACACTGGGATCAAAAACAAACATGGTATATCTAGCACACAAAACCTCCACAAGGAACACTAAAAACAGAGGAGCTTATATACAAGAAGAGGGTGAGGAACACCTGGAGAAGGAAACGAGGGGGCGGGGTTACAAACAATAAATCAAAACTAAGAAAACAAGACACTGAATAGCTAAAAAAGACGAGAACCCGCGAGGAACACTAAAAGAAAGCGGCCTTATATACACGAAGAGGGTGAGGAACACCTGAGGTAGGAAACACGGGGGCGGGGTTACAAACATGACACAAGGTGACAACATTAATTGCTATGGTGGAGACAGGACAACAACACAGGGTCTCTTTTTCAAACATTCACACACAGCAATCCAGACAAAATGATGTCCAAAGTTATGGTGAACCCATAATTGTGCTTTATTTATTACTAGTTTGGCACTTTTCCTTTTAGGTTTTCTTTATAGGGCTGGTTAGACCTACATACAGAGATTTACAGGTAAGATGATGAAACAAGCAACCAAATTTCGGTATTTTCCTTGTTTAAAGTGATGATTAGTGTTATATTACTATAGTTTAATGTGTAGTTTTAATGTTTTATGGCCGAATTCTTCATAAAAAGCATTAAAAAGATCGCTAGTAGTCTCAGTAGCTACCTAGCTAACTTTCCCGTTCCACCTTAAATGGAGCAACAGATGGCAGGAACTGCAGCATTTAAGGCCCAACGGAAAAATAAAATAAAAATAAATAGAATAGTAGCTAATCAAAGCTAATTTCAGCTCCAAATCAAAGAGGAAATAAGGAATGGACAGTAATAAATATTATATTTCTGCACCACCTGCCATCTTTCTGAAGGCATAAAATAAAATAAAATAAAATACGCCCTAAAGTTAACCATAGTTAATCAGTAGCAGCAGTTAGGTTGCTGAACTTTAGTGCTACTGATAACGTATCAGGTTACACTCAAAAAGAAGGGGTAGGTTAAATGGGATTTGAGCTACATTTATATTTTCTTTTTCTTACTTTTGCTGATTTTCTCTTATTTGTAGCAGGTTTAGAGTAAAGCTCACTGAGTTTTTAGTCCCGTCACACACATACTGAAGATTACGCTGCAGCAGGATGTCCTGATATCTCTCACACAGGTAACAAGTAGAAAAAGCAAGAAAACGCTTGAGAAATGTCTCCAGATCAGCGGCGTGTTTTATTCTCCACTCTGCTACTGTGATGAAGCGAAGTTATGGAAAGCTAGGCTGGAAAATTGAATTTTCAATAATTCACGAGTTGCCCAATGAACCATTTCATTTAAACGCCCCTGACATTTTTCACCCCAAATGACTTATAAATTATTACTTCATGAAGAGAATACTGGTCTTTTTTATACATGTATCCAACTACCATTACTCCAGCTCTGCTGACCGCCGCTGGTGCTGTAGAGATGTGATAAACATGTGGAATTTCAGTGAAAAACTAAACCTTTATACAGTTCTGCACACCGAGGATAAGATACCCAACACTAATAAACTATTATTCTAATGTTTTACAGGTTAATACACTCTCACTCACCACTGACTTCATGTTTATTTAGGGTTTATTTTAATGATATATTGGACTGCTTTTTTTGTGAGCCATCAACTACTTGATTTAGGGCGTGTCAGTGTGTCTTTGCTATCATAACAATGGGAGAAGTACACCTTGCACAGATGCACAAAATGCACAAAAGTCATGTACTAATTCTGCGTAACGTGAAAAAAAAAAAAAAAAACATCAGAGTGTCTCTCGCTCATCAAGTGCACTTCAGTTAAGCTCTGACTTTGGTGGATTGCTATTGTAACGGTGCAGCTACCTGGACGTGTTCAACAAACTCTTCTCAGCAGAGGAAACTGAGCTGCTGGTTGACGCTGTGAAGGAGCTCCAGCAGCTCATTTACGGGAACAGCAATGTTATTTTATTTACTATTCTGTTTATTGTTGATGTAAAAGTTAGGTTTGTGACAAGATAGCGATGAACATCTGACTGTTGGTGTCTGTCTAGGTTGTATTCAGTCAGTGGAGCTCCTGTGTTTTCTGTTACCAAGATAAACAAGATAAAACTCCAGAAATGTACCTGAACACACCTCAATTCCAGAACACCACGCCCATCAGTGTAGATATATTCAGAAGATCTGCTGCTGTTTAAACCAGGCAGGAGGAAGGAGTGAAAATAGACTGATGGCGGGGTGTGAGATAGTAATGAGCATCGCAATTAGTGTTAAATATGGCACAAAAACAGAATGCTAGCCTTACTTAAAATAACATATTTTAAATAAACAGTGGTTAGAAAAGACGGTCAGTAAGATCATGCTGTTATGTATATTTTAGTAAAACATGCATATATTGATGTTCTTGCAGCTAAATGTCTAATTTTTTATTGTCTATTCATTAAAAAAGACTCTTTTCCAGCACATGGAAACTGGTCTCAGCTTAAATATGGATGCAACAAGAATTAGTTATAAATGAATGAGCAGAATTAGCATTAGACATTAAGCATCATCTCGTTTTATTGATGCTACTCAGCTCCATTCTACATTTCCATTCAGTTTTAGAATAACAGTGCGTTTTAGAGTGAGTTATTCCTTTAAAATGAGAATTTTTCCTTCAGATTTTCGGTGTCGGAGATAACAAAGACAGAAACGTCTCAGTTTGACAGAAATGGTGCGAGCTGAAGCGGCACCACTTAAACAGCCATTAGCATTCAATATGGAAGCCACTGAATAGGCCATTAGAACCGCGTCTGTGAAAGAATGGTGTCAGTTCTGAAGGAAATGACTAGACTCCGGGACGATTCTACTGCCAGGAAATTACAGCTTAGTGCTGCTTCAGGACTCCAGGACCAGACCGAGGTGGATTATCTTAAAACTCAGACTGAATCATTAGAATCTGATGAATGAACTTGCAGAACTTTGTCATAATCATTTTATCATTAACTAACTCTTTATTTTCTGAATATTACCTGGTTTAAATGGTTGGGATGTACCAGAATACAGGTGATGGTGTTCCATACTGTATTCATAATATACCTTAATAAGTATTGGCTTCCCAGACAGGTATTAAGCCTAGCTTTAGATCATAATTCCCTTTAAATAGAAAATGATGTCTTTCCAATGCTCTACAGTCTAAAACTAGGGTTAATTGCTATCTGGGATACTAAATGTCCTTAATGTCTTTTTTAGTCCACATTATATACAATAGAAATTAACAAAAATCTAATAAATAAAACTTTATAACGCATTTAAATACTAACATTTCAAAGCGAAAAAAGACTATGTCTATTTATACTTTTAATCATCACTCACAGACTCTGTAGACTCAATTTCCCAGAATCCCACTCCATCTGACATCACCACCACATGTCCCCAAATCACCCCAAATATTTTAGTGTTCAAGTCATTCTGCTTTAGTCAGCCATTGCAAAGTATTGCCAACTACTGTTTCTTTCAGTATTGTCATATTATATATTACATATTCTCATTTATTTTTTATTTTTTTCATGGTAGTGTTGGTTTAGAGCATGATTAGTGTTTTGGGGCTGGTCATGAATCAACAACACTGATCAAAACTTTCTGGGCAAATTTTGGAATTTATTGAAACAAACTTAAGCTGTCTGTCAAAAAACAGAAGGCCTTTACTCGGACAAATCAATGTTTTTCAGAAGAGATATACAGTATATGTAGATCAGATGTCCAAGACTCTTTAGACATCAATGCTGCAATATTGCTAATACTTTAAAAGTGTTCTATTTAACTAAATAAGTCTTTCTTTTGTTAGTAAAAAGACAAAATACCTTTTTATACTTTTAATCATCACTCAAAGAATCTCACTCTTTCTTACATCACCACCATATGTCCCCAAATCACCAATGATCAAATGCTCTCTTGCTCCCAGTCCCCTGAGTACTATACACTCTCACCTGTCTCTCACTATCTGTATTTTAGTATTTAAGTCAGTCTGCCTTAGTCAGCCATTGTAAAGTTTTGGCAACTACTATCAATGTGTACTGAGTGTTTCTTTCAGTACTGTCATATTATATATAATATATTCTAATTTAATTTTATTAACCTGGTAGTGTTGGATTAGAGAATGATGACATATGAGATATGAGAGTGAGATATTGAGTTCACAGAATCAGGTTTATATTGTATGTACATTAAAGAAACCATCTTTTTTATTACAATGGCAGGGCATTTTCATCATAAACTTTATTGTTAAAAATATTTTTTTAAATGTTAAAATTTGTTACCAACTGCACAGTATACTTGATTTTATTCCTGCATTATCCTGATTTAAAGAGTTAATTTGAGTATATTTAGTAAATCTCAGGGAATGCTAATCCGCACTGGCTGTTAAACCATCACTTCCTCACCTGATTTAGAGGGTGATGCAAAAAGCTGAAATCACGTGTATTGATTGATGTATGAAAGGCACGCTGCATTTAATGAAGCACTTTTCTTGGAGGCGAAGAGAAAATGGGAGTATTGATCACTGCAGGGAGCACGGCTACACCTTTGTTTCCTTCAAACAGCAACACAAAATCATTCCCTTCACAGTCATTTATTTTAGGCCGAGGCTGTTTGCCCAGGCGGCCTCTCTGACGCTGTTTAGCTCCGTCTATATCAGCTTCAGACGCTTCTCTGGCTCAGGATTCATCAGTTTATCAGTCATTTGAACGTTATCTACTTTTATTCAGTACTTTTATACACATATTTGTCTTATTACTATAGAATTATGTGTCCCAGAAAATAAATTGGAAAGCTTTTGTTTCCCAAAAAAGCAAAAAAGCTGTTTGTTTTTAATGAAACTCTATAAATGGATTATTTTTCTATATCTAAACAGTGTGCTTATGAATTAAAATAATCATAGACACCCTTATAAAGATTTGTAAATAGTTATAATGAAGAAATATATTTCTACTGCTCAACCACAATCAGGTTCATTATCATCATCATCTGATTTAAGTTTAAATTGATCTTTTTTATCTCAGATGGTTAATAATTAATTTAATATATTAAATAGAATTAATATACATTCATAAAAGTTATTTCTGCTTATGAATACTAGAAAGACTTTTATTGTAAAGTCTAAAACACATCAGCGTTAATGGCTAAATTGTGGGGCTAAACTGCTGAATAAAAGATAAAAGCTCCGCCCTTCAACAAAAAGAGCCAATTAGCTTGCTGCTTATGCTGTGAGAGGAGGAGGATCAGTGTGCTAATGGGGAAGCTCCACCTCGACAAGGAGATCTGCGTAAGTGCAGCAGCCATACCAAGCTGAAAATATCAAGCATTTTGTGCATTACTGAGACAATTAAAGTTCAATTAAATTAAAATTAAACTGTTTTACAATGTAATGTACAATTACAATGTAAGATGTGGCTTAATCACGTAAAAATAAATATACATAACATATAAACAACAAAACTGTAATGCTCAAAGTTGAAAATCAACTCTGAAACACAAGAAGTTAAAGTAAAACTACTTTAGACTGAAGTTTTTGTGTCGGATGCTGAGCGTTTAGCACCTGTTGTCTTGTCGCTCTTCCTCTCAGGTATCATCCTCCTCCTCAGAGCTGCGCTAAGCTCCTCCACTGCTTCACAAAGCACTTCTTCAGGGGTAGAGAAAATCAAATCAGAGCTCAGCGTATTCCAAAGTGTGGGGAAATACAGCGAGAGAGAGATGAGCGCTGAGAAAGAATTGAAAGAGGGGATGAGAGACGCTCCTGTGGAGGAGAGAGAGAGCTGAGAGCAGCAAGAAAAACAGATGAATCCACTACAGAATAAAAACAAAACTGTTCTGCAGGTTCAGACAGAGGTGAGGCTGGACTGAGTCAACAATCTCACTTTAAACTTCATGTATGATGGATTTATCTGTACAGTTTATTTAATACAGTATAGAACTAAAATTATAATCGTTTATGTTACACTCATTGATAAAAAATGCACTTAGATTCCTGCAAAACTCGTTATTCAGACACGCTAAAAACATTAATACACATAGAAAAATACACTTAAACCAAAAACAATAAATTCAAATCACAAAAGTCTTTATTTGCCCACTTGTTGTGCTATTAATGGATAAACAGTGAAAAAAGTGGCGGCACAGCGGCTTAGTGGTTAGCTTATGCTGCTGCTAACCCCAGCTAGCACTAGTGTCACTTCAAATGTGCCTTATAATCCTTATAGTGCACCTTATAGTGCAAAAAATACAGTAAGGAAATAAAAGTGCATACAAATGTATATCAGTTTCTCTGTCTGTGCTGATATTATACAGTGCGTCAGTCGTAAATCGAGCCGGTGATTTAATTCAGTGTTTTTACAGTAGAATTTACAGTAGAATTTTCAGTAGAATTTACAGTAGAATTTTACAGTAGAATTTACAGTAGAATTTTACAGTAGAATTTACAGTAGAATTTACAGTAGAATTTTCAGTAGAATTTACAGTAGAATTTTACAGTAGAATTTACAGTAGAATTTTACAGTAGAATTTACAGAAGGATTTTACAGTAGAATTTACAGTAGAATTTACAGAAGGATTTGCAGTAGAATTTACAGTAGAATTTACAGTAGAATTTTACAGTAGAATTTTGCAGAAGGATTTGCAGCAGAATTTACAGTAGAATTTTACAGTAGAATTTTACAGTAGAATTTACAGAAGGATTTACAGTAGAATTTTACAGTATAATTTACAGTATAATTTACAGTATAATTTTACAGTAGAATCTACAGTAGAATTTTACAGTAGAATTTACAGAAGGATTTGCAGTAGAATTTTACAGTAGAATTTCACAGTAGAATTTTACAGTAGAATTTACAGTAGAATTTACAGTAGAATTTTACAGTAGAATCTACAGTAGAATTTTACAGTAGAATTTACAGTAGAATTTACAGTAGAATTTTACAGTAGAATTTACAGAAGGATTTTACAGTAGAATTTACAGTAGAATTTTACAGTAGAATTTAAAGTACAATTTACAGAAGGATTTGCAGTACAATTTACAGTAGAATTTACAGTAGAATTTTACAGTAGAATTTTGCAGAAGGATTTGCAGTAGAATTAGAATTTACAGTAGAATTTACAGTAGAATTTTACAGTAGAATTTTACAGTAGAATTTTACAGTAGAATTTACAGAAGGATTTGCAGTAGAATTTACAGTAGAATTTTACAGTACAATTTTACAGTAGAATTTGCAGAAGGATTTGCAGTATAATTTACAGTAGAATTTACAGTAGAATTTTACAGTAGAATCTACAGTAGAATTTTACAGTAGAATTTACAGAAGGATTTGCAGTAGAATTTTACAGTAGAATTTTACAGTAGAATTTACAGTAGAATTTTACAGTAGAATTTACAGAAGGATTTTACAGTAGAATTTAGAGTAGAATTTACAGTAGAATTTTACAGTAGAATTTACAGAAGGATTTGCAGTAGAATTTTACAGTAGAATTAATCAGCACGGCAGAGAAACAGAGCTTTTCCCTGATTATACCAAACGTGACAAAAGTGATCGCAGTGTCAGATTTCACTTGCAAATTTTATAATTACTATGCAAAACACTACTGTTTCTATCCCCCTCACACACACACACACACACACACACACACACACACACACACACACACACACACACACACACAAATACACACACACACACACACACACACACACACATAAATATATACAAATCACACATATTATTACACCATCGCCTGTTTGTTGCTGTCAAGGCCGTGATCGTACATCTGGCTGGAATGGCAAATGAGAATATTATGCCTGGGTGAGAGAGTCCCACACACACACACACACACACACACACACACACACACACACACACACACATAAATACAAATACACACACACACCTGAGTTGGCAGATGACTGACTGTCAAACTGCAGTGGAGCTAACACTTCTCCTCTGAATGTCCTTGTCTGTCTCACTCAAACCCACCGTCTGTCAAACCCAGCCCACCCACACTGTCTGACAACACACACACACACACACATGTAAACACACGCATTCCCCCACACACACAGACGCTCTGAAATACAGAGGCGGTTGCTGAGGAATTGCAGTGCGTTGCTGAAGTTGGTTATTGAGGTCAGATGGATGGATCTGTCAGACAGTCGATACTCAGCGTTCGGAGGAGGACGCGTCGCTCGCTGCTCAAACCCAAAATACTCTCACTCAATAACACACGCAAAACTACCACACTGACCTTTCCCATCCATCACGCTCAGCAAACAAATTCAATCAGATTAGAATTGATCATACGCAAGTTTAATTTTTAATTTTAATCAATTTAATTATCAGCCACTCATTAAAACCAGCTGAAATTACAGAGTATTGTTGTGCTCGGTCACTGCGGCACACTCTGCACACTGAACTTCACACTGTATCACTACCATAACCATCTTTATCCCGAACACTGCACTTCCCCTTGCATCGTGATGCTTATTGCTATCTTATACCCCACCAATTACACAGTCTATTTTCACTCCTATTTTCCTCCTGTCTGGTTTAAACAGCAGCAGATCTTCTGAATATATCTACACTGATGGGCGTGGTGTTCTGGAAATGAGGTGTGTTCAGGTACATTTCTGGAGTTTGGCTTGTTTATCTTGGTAACAGAAAACACAGGAGTTTGGACCAGACCCTAAAGCCTACAAAAACCACAGCACAGACACAATTTTAAGTTCACCCACATTTTACAACAATAAAATAATTTTTGACAGCGCAAATACTGCGTACATATATTGCATATACTGCACAGATAATATCAATCTTTAACTTGGCGTAGCACAAACCAAAAGCTAGAGTTAGTAAACATGGAAAGAAAACACTTTTAAGCTTTTAAAGTCATTTTTAAAAAGTTGGGCTCCAGCAAACCACAAATGCTAATGGAACACTGGTGAACCTTCCCAGGAGTGGCCGGTCAACCAAAATTACCCTAAGAGAGCAGCGACGACTCATCCAAGAGATCACAAAAGACCCCCAACTACTACAACACTAAAAGAACTGCAGGCCTCACTCACCTCAGTTAGGGTCAGCGTTCATGACGCCACCTTAAGAAAGAGACTTCATGGGCAAAAATTGCAGAGACAAAACCCAAAAAGGGGTCAAACACTTTTTCACACTACTGTATATACAGCATATATGTAATAATATGTTGTTTATTGCATACACACAAAGCATGTTATACTGATATTGACCATATACATTAAAAAATAACCCAAAATACTCAACAAGTGCATTATTACACATTATTTCTCATGAACTCTGCAGTTTAGAAAGACTTGTCTGGTCTGTAAAGTTTTCTGAAGGATATTTTCACATAAACAGTTTTGATGCATAATTGTCGGATGATATAAAGTGATGTTTTCTCATTGTTCTGTTAAAAACCCTGAAAGAGCGAGACTCTGAAGGCTGAGGCTCGGCGCTGGAGCGCTGGTGGGTTCAGCAAGGCTTACTATTACAATACAAAACCAGGCTTTCTGGGTCAGCGCCTTCGAGTGCCAAGTAAATGGCAGAGCTCTGAAAACAGGGCCGGAGCGCCGGCCGAGAGCCGCCTAATGCACTTGTAGAACACACTTAAGAGATTACACACCCTTTTAAGTGCTTAAAATAAGCCCTTTGGGACGGTGAAAGAGAGAGTAAAAACCTCTTTATCCCATCGTCTGACAATGACCGGATGCTGGTGGAGAAAGCAGATTAGAATCCATAATCGCGGACGACTGTAAATAACGCCGAGGATTGGGGCCACTTTTCCAGAACAATGGCACTTTTGTAGCGGCGCTCTGTTTTAACTTCGTAATGCAGTTCTAGGGATGATCTTTCTTCTCCTCTTTTTTTTCCTCCCCACAGACGAAATGAGCTTAAACAATGCGGCGTTTAAAGTGCATTATGTAAACAATAACACATGATCCCGCCCGGCCGAGTCGAGTCTGCCATCTGCAGCCTGACGCCGTGAATTTACTCACCGCAACTTTATTTACCAGCTGGAAACAAGACTGAACCCGTCTATCTATCTATCTATCTATCTATCTATCTATCTATCTATCTATCTATCTATCTATCTATCTATCTATCTATCTATCTATCTACCTACCTACCTACCTACCTACCTACCTACCTACCTACCTACCTACCTATCTATCTATCTATCTATCTATCTATCTATCTATCTATCTATCTATCTATCTATCTATCTATTGCTTTCTCTCTGTATTTCTCCTTGTATCTCTCTTTCTTCATTAAAAGTAAACAGATAAATAAATAAATAAATTAGGAAGTATGTACAAATAGTTACAAAAGCACACTAAAGTTAAATAAGTAGAAGTTTAATATATATAATATGTAACACATATACAATAATAACAATAGTAATAATAACAGTACAGTACAGTTATTAGTAATGATTGTTGGATGGCCTCACTGGTTGTCCCTTAGACATATTGCCCTTTCTTTCTTTCTTTCTTTCTTTCTTTCTTTCTTTCTTTCTTTCTTTCTTTCTTTCTTTCTTTCTTTCTTTCTTTCCTTTTCTCTCTCTTTCTCTCTCTTTCTGTATCCCTCTCTCTCTTCGTGAAATGAATGTAACTATATACACTATTGCCAAATAAATTATTAAATTAATAATGAAAGAAAGAAAGAAAGAAAGAAAGAAAGAAAGAAAGAAAGAAAGAAAGAAAATATAGTAAGAATAAAATATTAAGTGATCAATAAAGGAACAACCATAAAAACAGTTTCAGAAATACATTAAAGTTAAATTAATAGAAGTTTAACATATATAAGATGTAACATGTATACAATAATAGCAATTCTTTCTTTCTTTCTTTCTTTTTTTCTCTCTTCACGACATAAAGGTAATTATACACACTATTGGAAAAAAATAATATTATAAAATAAATAAATAAAATAGCAATAATAAAAGATTGAATGATCATTATAGGAAATCTGTAAAAAATAGTTACAAAAGCAGATTAAAGTTAAATTTATAGAAGTTTAAAATATGTAACATCAATTATAACAGTTCAGATTGTGACAGGCTATAACATCTCTCTCTCTCTCTCTGTTTCTGTCTCTCTCTCACTGTCTCTCTCTCTCTCTCTCTCTCTCTCTCTCTCTCTCTGTTTCTGTCTCTCTCTCACTGTCTCTCTCTCTATGTCTCTCTCTCTCTCTCTCTCTCTCTCTGGAACACGTAGCGTTGTGAGATCCGTCTCTATAATTACGAGAAACACAGATCCTCACCAGCTGACGAACTGCATTAATTGCGGATCTTAATTGCACAATATATATCAACATCTATTGGATTTATAATGTATGAGCCTGTCTGGATGTATGTATGGGCTTTTCTCGCCTCGCTTGCTTTAATTACCAGCCGCTCGTTAGCAGCCGGAGCAGGAAACCCTCTTCATCCTGATACCTGTCAGACAGAAGAGTCAATAATATTAATGAGCTGAGCTCTATCACAGGAAATCAAGATGTTACTGATGTCCGGTCATTACCATCTCACTTAATCACATACACTTTCTTATTCCCTGCATCACAGCTAAAGCAATGCTCTGAATTTATATTTTATAAATAGTAATCTAACTGACAGACAGAAATTATTAATTCATTCAACCTTGAGATTTCAACTCGGAGCACACTGAAATTCACCCTTAATTATACTATTATAGCTGAGCTGATGCATGAAATATTAAATAAGACATTAAAAATGAGGGATTTATATTTTACAAACCAAAGAAAAGAATAAAACTGCCCATCCATAGTAAGCTTACCTACTGGTTGTGATACATTCCCTGTCTATTAGCTAGCATTAGCTACCAGTTCAGGAGAAAAGCAGCAGCTTAGCATCTGTCTTGTAGTCCTTCTGGGGTTGAAGCATTCTTCATCTGTCCGGATCACTGCAAACATTTTCTCTTATTTTATTCCATATTTGGTCACTAAGCTTTATGGAGCATCTTTTCCATCAGTCATCAATCATAACTTAATTTCTGTTAATTGCTTTATTAGTTTACCTATAATAACATATTAAATGACTAAATGACTTTCTATATTATTTTATTACATATGTTAAAAAGTTCTTGCCACTGTTTTTCTTTCTGTTTATGTGTTTATTAAGTGCGTATTAAGGTTTACAACAAAGTATTTACAACGTAAGTTATAACCATTAATAAACCCCTTTATTAAACTATTTATGAACCCTTAATAAAGAAGCCTTATTTTAAAGTGGTACACTAGTTTGAATATAACATATTACTTTAGCTATTAGTGCTAACTTGTATTAATTTACATTACCAATTCTAGAAATGATAGAAAATTATTATTATTACAGTACAATTATGTTTATTTATTTATTATATTTAATATCTGAAAAGTTTCATAATTATGGCCTATTTGTTCAGTCATTATAGGGCAAAAATCAGCAGCATTACGTTGTGTTAAAGTAATTTACTGAACTGAAATAAATACATACTGCTCATCTCTATCTGAATTAAAACTAAGCACGGCTACATCCCTCAATAACAACAATTAAACTGTAGTGAAGGTTCACTATAGTGACCTGTAGCGCCTCCACCTCTGTATTAATGAGTGTTTATGCACAGGTGACTCTGTGGGTTAATTTGCTTTAGTAGAAGCAGAAATCAGGTCTACAGTCGTCCACACTAACGCTTCCTCTCCTCTCAGAGAAAGAGCTTCACAGATCATTAGCGCCCTGCATACAGTCCTGTAATCCTGCAGCACGCGGGGATTTGTCCCGCTCCCCGAATAAACCCGGCTCTATATTACAGCGAACTTTCATTTCTCCACTGTAAAGAAGAGAATTATCAGCAGGTAATTAAGCTGTCAAACCCAGAGACCCGGTGCTCTGAGTCCGGGGAGGAAAAGAAGAACACAGACTAAAAATTCATAATCAGGAGAGGAAAGTGCCACCGGTGTCCAATTTACAACTCATGCATAAGAAAAAGTGGGATGCACTGTTATGTACACTGATGATTATGTAATAAAACTTGGTAAAAACTTGTACATTTATGGATAAAAGTAAGTTAATATCATATTATGTGAACACATGCCCCTTAGGGAAGAGCTACAGGTGCATCAGAGCAAAGACAAACAGATTTAAGAACTGATGCACTCATCCTTTTGACCTTTCTTTACTTTCTATTATTATCATTTTTTTTGGTTCAGGCTTTATATTATATGTATGCTTGCACTGAAAAAAATGAGTGTCTCTATCTTCCTCCTGTCTGGTTTAAACAGCAGCAGATCTTCTGAATATATCTACACTGATGGGCGTGGTGTTCTGGAAATGAGGTGTGTTCAGGTACATTTCTGGAGTTTTATCTTGTTTATCTTGGTAACAGAAAACACAGGAGCTCCACTGACTGAATACAACCTAGACAGACGCCAACAGTCGGACGTTCATCGCTATCTCGGTAACATAGGCGCCATGCCGAGCCGAGCGTACTCCCCCACTTATTACACACACATGAACACACAGCAGCACAAACCCAACTTTTACATCAACAATAAACAGAATAGTAAATAAAATAACATTGCTGTTCCCGTAAATGAGCTGCTGGAGCTCCTTCACAGCGTCAACCAGCAGCTCAGTTTCCTCTGCTGAGAAGAGTTTGTTGAACACGTCCAGGTAGCTGCACCGTTACAATAGCAATCCACCAAAGTCAGACCCATAGTGTTTCTAGATCCATCTTGTCCATTTGTGGCATTTCACATGTCCATGTTGTTTTACAAAACACACAAAAGAACAAACTAGTTTATTCGATCGAGCATCACAACAGAGAACCGGGTTTATCCTCAACCTAAAACCCACCAATCATCACCTTTCCTCTTTCTGGTTCTTCTTTCTGTTTCCTCTTTCTGTTTCCTCTTTCTGTTTCCTCTTTCTGTTTCCTCTTTCTGTTTCCTCTGCAGGTCTGTTTGTGGTCCGGCTGTAGAAGACAAGCAATCAGAAGAGCATCACTGTTCCAACTTCACTTTACTGTCAAACACATATATATAACAGATATGAGGATATCTGGTCCTGTGGGTGAGAAAATCAAGCATTACTAGAAACAGTAGAGAGAGGAGCAGCAGGTTTACAGAACCTGAAGCTTTATTTAATTCAACACCTTCCATCCAGAGAAGCAAAGAAAACACCTGCACACACCTGCTTTCATCACCAAACCCTGAATAACACACCACAACCTACACTGCTGACATCCTGAGAAGATTAGAAATGCAAACATATATAATACATACTTTTTAAGATCTAAACTATGATCATACTTTCTGGTGTATATTCAATAAAACATATCTATTTTATTTTAAAAAACATAATTTGTACTTTACTTAAAATCTGTATAACAAATATATCCAAAAATATAAACACATAATTAACATACTTTATCAACATTATACACACATACATATTAATTTAATATACATATTTAACACATTTACCACTTAATGATTTACCAATTTATTAAAAACAAATGGAGCACTTTGTAAAGTAGAGTGCAAATAATGTACTGTATTTACTTTTTTATTTAATAATACAATCAATTTATTTGATATATTCAAGAAAGTATGTTCATATTTTAGATTAGATCGTGTTAGAAGAAAGTAGGTATATTAATAAGAAAGAGAAAAACAGATACAGGACTACATTCTGTAATAAATATAAAATATATATATATATTTAAATAATGGTTGTAAAAATAAGGTAGATGTCATAATGTTATAATTGATCAATGCGTATATTGTGAAATTACATTACAATATTAAAAAACATTCTTTAAACAATATAAATGATATGTAATTCATTGTACGCTTCAAAGCAAACTCTTTCATCTTCTCTTTAAACAGAGTCTGAATATGAATCTGAATATATGTGCGCAGCGTAAAGGTGAAATATTGAGGATAGTAATGTGTTCACACAGTGAAGCGTGAAGGCGTAATCCCGGCGCATTATCTCAGTAAATAGTGTGCGGTTTGTGGTGTGTTGGGTAAGAGGTGTGAATAAAGGATGGGAGTGTATGAATGCAGGTTGGGGATTAGGAAGATTGACACTCGGTGAATGAGGGCTGAAGCTGGCGTGATTTATCAGCCTTATTAAAGCTGATCTCCTCTCTGACTTCCTGCTAATTTCGGCTGGTTTTGCTTCAGTTCTCGCTCTTTTCTCTGTGTTTTGGGGGAGGAGTCGCGTCACAGGTGTTTCCTGCTGAGACAAAGTCCTGCTGGATTTATCGCTCAGCTGGAGTCTGCTTCAGAATAAATCAACACCACAAAAAAAACGTACAAACTGACGCAAGCATGCACGGACGCCACGCCCAGATCAGTAACACTGCGGTGAAAATGTATTTATACCTGGTCATGTCATGCCTGTGGTGCATTTCTGTAGTGTTGGAAGAGGTGGAGGATCACCTGATCACGTCACGCTTTGGCGTTTCTAAGATTACTCGCACCTGTTTCCCCTACTATAAATACCCCTTGTTTGCTGTTTACCCTCACCTGGTATTAAATCTAGTTCCCTAGCTTTTCTACCTCGTGTTTCTTTTGTGTTTTGCTTGTTTGTTACTGACCCTTTTTGTATTTTAGACCACTCTCCTGCCCTGCCCTTCTACCTTTTAAGATTTCCCGTATATGACCTTTTCTATTCCCTGTGTTTTTTTTTTTTCTGTAAAGGGCGTGTCTTAAGTGTCTATTGGTCAGTTTCACAGAAAATACTTTCAAAATGAATGCATTAAAGCTTTCAGATTAATCATGTGCATTATCGCAGTAATGTCGTATAAGCATTAAAAACATTTTTTTTACATAAATTATTATTTAAAAATGCTTTTTATTGTAGATAAATACTAAATTCATCCAAACTATAAAAAGCTTCTTTCTGGTGTTTATAATCCACTCACTCCAAAACTCCTCCACAATCATCTAATCATCTGCAGCTGATGTGGTGCACCTCATTCTAAACTTTAATCAGGAATAAATATTGTTGAAGTAAAAACATGGAAATAAAATATGTTCTTCAGATAATTTGCATTTGCACTACTTTTTACAAATGTAATTTTTGTAACCTTTTGTGTCTCTCAGTTTTGTCAAAAGTATATTAATTTTCACGACAAAAAGGTAGATATATATAACTAGCATTTACTGTAACTTTCTCTCTCATTAGCAGTACACTGGTGTAGTAACCTCTGTGTCTTGTAATTACTTTGTACCTCTGTATTACAGTGAGAAAGGAAATGCATTACGCATGAGCTGCTGAATTATGCATGCAAACATTCCTCCAGATGTTGGGGTCTTACATAAAGCCATAATTATAGTAAACGCACTTCTCTCTGTGTTGGTAAATGGAGGTTAGAAAACACAGTAAAAAGAAAAAAATGAGTTTATATGTCAGTTAGTTCTGACTTTAAATTCCACTCTATAAAGTTACACATGCTGAAATGTGTAGAAACACAAACTGCATCAACTTCCAACATCAGTTACTTTACCCAGGATTTACCCAGAAGCCTCTCTGGGCCTGATCTGCTCCTGATCCAGATACAAAACAGATTATTTTGTATAAAACTCTTATATGATTTTAAATGTGGACCACATAATTCCTGGTACAGCTGTTAAAATTAAAAATCACATAAAAAAACAAGTAGAAAAATATGTAACAGGTAATGACACAGCAGCCTCTATGATCTAATCCTAAATCAATCAAATGAAAATAAATCTAATGGCGTTTTCACACCAGCACTTTTGATCCAGTTAAAACAGACTCTGGTTCATTTCAGCAGGTGTAAAAACAGTAATCACAGGAGGTGATCTTAGTCCAGTTCCAAACCAACTCCAGGATTGTGTGGTTTGTTGGGGTGTATTTTGGTGCACTGAAGTTTGCACCTGTGTGAAAACAAACCAAACCTTTTGTTGGGTTAAAATTGTGGGACATAGTTATAAAGCCATTGTTGAACATCAGTAAGACTATTGTTGTGGATTCCTGTTGGGCTGAATTCATAGGCTACAGTTGGGTTACCAAGACAGCAAGTCTTTGTGATGTATCAAGAGCCACGGTATCCAGGGTAATGTCAGCATACCACCAAGAAGAACCAACCACATCCAACAGGATTAACTGTGGACGCTGTAAGAGGAAGCTGTCTGAAAGGGATGTTCAGGTGCTAACCCGGATTGTATCCAAAAAACATAAAACCACGGCTGATCAAATCACGCAGAATTCAATGTGCACCTCAACTCTCCTGTTTCCACCAGAACTGTCCGTCACCACAATCAATTATTGTGCTCTAAAACCAGGTGTTTCAGTTTCACTGTCCAACTCCTGTACCTGTTAAGTTTTGTTGATGCCTGGACAATTCTTGTTGGTGGCTTATTAGGGATTCCATTTTCTTATTAGCCAGGAACATATCCTCAAAATAAAGACTTTAATTTGACTGTAAATAAATAAATAAGAAATGCTTTTGACAGTATTTGCATATATACAGTGATGCACATCTGGATGAGAGTGAGCTGAAAGCTTGTTAAATTCTGAAAACACGTCCTCCCAATTTTCCTCCCCTCAGCAGTTCTGTGTGTGTAATGGTACCTCTGAAGTGTTATTCTTATGGTGAGTAACGCAAACCCGATTAATCAGCGGAGTCCATCTGCAATCCCTTAAACTCTGCACCATCAATCACTGCCACCATTCATCTGTCTCCACGCTGCACTGTAGACTCACCGCTGCCTCCGGGACTATTAAACGTTTTTCAGCTGAGGGTGGAGGAGGGATGTGGGTGGGTTGGGGGGCTTGTAAAGGATGGAAAGGTAATGCTGAGTTACCTGAAGAGACAGACAAAGGAAATGAACAACAGTGTTCAGCCAAAGCCTCCAGAGATGCTCCACAAGGGACCAGTCAGCCAATAACACAAGCCCTATTACTCCTTTTTGTTCTATTAGTCTTATTAGTCCTATTGGGTCTTTTGGCTGCTTCTCTGACCAGTGCACCAGTCCACCAGTCCTCACCTTCATCACATGTCAGCTGGATTAACTCTATTAACTCATTAAGTTAAGACTTCTGAAGGAATTGAGGAGAGGATGAGTCCACACCTTTACAGATTATTCTGATCCACCTGAGCTGTGGATCTCTGCAGCTCCTCCAGAGTGACCATATATACCATGCTTCTCTGACCATGGCCATGTCTTGGTAGGTTAGCAGGAAGGTATACACAATGAATTAAGAGACTTTTAAAGGTATAGAAGTGAGAGAAAGATAATGTTGAGTTACCTAAGGGTACAGACAAAGGAAATGAACAACAATGTTCAGCCAAAAGCCTCCAAAGATGCTTCAACAAGCCCTATTAGTCTGTTTCATCTGCCAGGCCTTCCTGATTGGCTCGCCAAATGCAATTTCTTAAAGAATAATGCAAACATTATGCAGCAGCCTGTGAATGATCTGTAGTTCTGTTCTCAGGCCAGTTCTAATTTCAGAACAATTCAGAACCAAGCGGCGTTCCCCATAAACCAAATAAAGTCAGTTTGTTTTGCAGCTCTGCTGTTTTTGTCGACAATTGCAGAAATCTCTCAGTATAACAGCAATACAATTTCACCTGTGATTTAGTGTTATAATAGCAATTTGCCTGCTATCAGAGCCCCGTTATTTGGCTCCACTGCACCGGCCAGGCCTCTCCACAGCAGCAGATATTTTCCTTACACTGCTTCTCTTTGATGAACACACTTCAGATGATAACAGCGAGGAGCTTCTGGGCTAGACATGAAAATTGAAAACGGGAACAACGCCTGGTCCAATCTATTACCATTCCACACACTCCTCCAGCTGAAACCACTCCTAACAACTCCCACATTTGGTGGAATAAATTACTGTCTATTTACACTTCCTTGAATGCATTATCGACGTGTCGCATACCGACGCTTCTGAAGGTGCTGCAGAAAACCAGGCCAAAGTATAGAAATAAAATAAAACACTCAGTAGAGTCATCTACCCTACATCTACTCTACTCTGAACTCTGTTTCTACACATTTCTATGCATTATAATTCAACATTTTATACTATGATCAATGTGTAAATTAATTGCTAATGAAGATTTTATAATGTATGCAATAAGTGATGACATTGGCAAAAATCAATTTTAAGGAATTAGAGATTTTTCTGAATGGTGGATTAATATTTATAGTGGGGCTGAGTATTATTTTACCAATCTCACCATGTTCAAATGGTTCATCTGAATGTAATTTAAAAAATCTATAGAGCAATTTTTTTGCTAAATGTTTTAAACAAAAAAATCTGAAATAAAAATTTTAAGAATAAGAATGATTTTTTAAATATATTTTTAATGAATATTTTTAAAATATATACATGGTTACTTTGTTTATTCTTTGCAGTTATTTGACAGTTATTTGCGCTTGGATTTAGCCCTGTGTTTGCTGGTGTTTTACCACACTGTCCTGTATAGTTTCACCTAAAAAGCTTCATCAATTAGTGTCCTCTTTTCCAAACACTTTGCTTATTTAATGTGTTAAAATAAAAGGTGATGTAAAACAGAAGTTAAACATTATCCTGTTTAACTTCTTTACAACATGTTGCAGCATCAAATAAAAAAATGAGTGAATATTTGCAATAAAAAACAATACATTTTATTATTTATCATCGTTCTGACAATAAATATCTCGTCTTTGTAGTGTATTTACTTGAATATAAATTAAAAAGGATGTGCAAATCATCCTATTCTGTTTTTTATTTATGTTTTATGTTTTGCACAACATCCCAACTTCATTGGAAATGGGGCTGTAAGGAAATGGAAATATTAGTGAAAATTAACTACTTCTAGGTGGAAAAAAAAACATAACATTTATATTCAAAATAAAATGTTTAAAATAATTTAGAATTTTATTAAATTAATAGGTATGATTAATTGTGCTTAATATGAGCAACAAGGTTTAAATTATCCATTTTTATACAGACTGTATCAAAGATAAAAGACCTTTTAATCCCCAAAGGTGTCTGTCTTTTAAACTCAGTCCTTTGTCTGTACCCATTTCTGAATTAAATCCGTTTTATTCCCCATCAGACGAGTCTTTGTGTCTCTTCCACAGTTTAGTGATGCAAAGAAAAAGAGCGAGAACGTTTTAGCTCACCTCTCATGTCCAACTTTTTCTAAAGAGCTCAGAACTCCTCACTCATTTCTTCTGATGTTTTTCTGAGGCTGATAAACACCCGCCCAGATCTGAGGACTGAAAAATTCATCATCCCAATTAGAGCAACGCAGCAGATCCCTTTCCTGAATGACCTGAAACCAGAGATAATCAGGAGTCAGACAGAAGGTCCCCATCCACTTACCTCCATCCCTCTCATCTATTCTCTTTGCTGCATTAGTAATGAACCTCCTCCTGACGGACAGTTGCTCACCTGGTTACTCCTGTCTGCTAAATGTCAGGTGAGTTGATGTATGATGAGTAATAAGACAAAGGCTAAATCCACAGCCTGGAAAGAAAGACGCCTCAACGGACAAAAGAAAAGAAAGGTTCATCGGTTCAAGTTTTTAAATCATAAATACATTCTGTTCTCGATTTATTCTCAGCATAATTTACAGCTCTTATAAAAAAATGAATAAAGCACTTCAGTTTCTGAATCAGTTTCCATAAACTATGGACAACATTTCTCCCAAATTCCAAATAAAAATATTCAGAAATCAATATTTGGTGGAACAACCCTGTTTTGTTTTTTTTATCATTACACTTTTCATGCATCTTTGCATTGTTACACCTTAGCCCATGTCTGTCTTCTGTTTCTCCCTTATTTTGTCTCTTGTGCTCCTGCCCCTCTGTTTACCTGTCATGTTTTCCAGCCATGTGCTTGTGTTGTTGTTTTTGTACCTGTCTCCACCCTAACTCCGCCCCAGCCCAGCCCTAGCTATTAGTGTTCTCACCTGTGTCTTGTCTGTAACCCCGCCCCCTCGTCATCCTAGCCCAGGTGTTTCTCACTCTCCTCATGTATTTAAGCCCGTCTGTTTGAATGTTCAGTGTCGAGTCTTTTGTATTTTGTCTTTTGTATCTTGTATCCAGTATCCTTTGTATCCAGTATCCAGTATGTATCCTTGCTACCCGTATGTTTCCTTGTCTTAGTTTCTTAGTCTGTGTTTCTTGTTTATATCATCCAAGCCTTGTTTTTGCGTTACCCGCGTTTTGTTTATTTTTGATTTATCTTGTCTGTTTAATTATAATAAATATCTTTGCACTTACGTCCTCCTCCTCCTTCACACCCCTCCGACTCCCTTGTAACATAAGACTCGACCTAAATATGGACGTAGCGAAGAGGAATGCCACGAGGAAGGCGGACCTGGCGTATCTCCGGTTCCTCGCGGAGCTAATTCGGGGGGATGAACCGCTCCCGGCGCCTCTCCGTGGGGTGGAGAGTGTCAGCCCAGCTCCAGCTAAGCTAGCTAGCCTGCTAACTCCACCGCGCTCTCAAGCCCGGCCGCCTTCCAGCTCTCAAGCCCGGCCGCCTTCCAGCTCTCAAGCCCGGCCGCCTTCCAGCTCTCAAGCCCGGCCGCCTTCCAGCTCTCAAGCCCGGCCGCCTTCCAGCTCTCAAGCCCGGCCGCCTTCCAGCTCTCAAGCCCGGCCGACTCCCAGCTCTCAAGCTCGGCCGGATCCCAGCTGTACAGCCCGGCTGGATTCCGGGTTTTCGACTCCTGCTCCGGAAGCAAGCTCCGGTCCGGTGTTTTCAGCCACGCCCACTGCTGAGTCTGCGGCTCCTGTCCGGATCTTGGCGGCAGCCGCACTCTCAGCTCCCGCTGAAGCGGCTTCTTCGCCAGCAGGACCCACCGCCTCTGGATCAGCGCTGCCCGCGGCTCCCGCCGCCTCTGAATCAGCGCTGCCTGCGGCTCCGGCCGCCTTTGACTCTGTGCCCGCGGCCCCGGCCGCCTCTGACCCAGTTCCCGCGGCCCCGGCCGCCTCTGACCCAGTTCCCGCGGCCCCGGCCGCCTCTGACCCAGTTCCCGCGGCCCCGGCCGCCTCTGACCCAGTTCCCGCGGCCCCGGCCGCCTCTGACCCAGTTCCCGCGGCCCCGGCCGCCTCTGACTCTGTGCCTGCTGTTACCCCAGTTCTTGTGCCTAGGGGTCCAGCCTCTGCTCCTGTGCCTACTCCCAGGTCACGAGCTCCTAGACCCGCCGCGCCTGCTCAAGCTGCACCCGCCGCGCCTGCTCAAGCTGCACCCGCCGCGCCTGCTCAAGCTGCACCCGCCGCGCCTGCTCAAGCTGCACCCGCCGCGCCTGCTCAAGCTGCACCCGCCGCGCCTGCTCAAGCTGCACCCGCCGCGCCTGCTCAAGCTGCACCCGCCGCGCCTGCTCAAGCTGCACCCGCCGCGCCTGCTCAAGCTGCACCCGCCGCGCCTGCTCAAGCTGCACCCGCCGCGCCTGCTCAAGCTGCACCCGCCGCGCCTGCTCAAGCTGCTCCCGCTGCTCCAGCCTCAGCTCCAGCGCCAGCAGCTCCCGCTGCTCCAGCCTCAGCTCCAGCGCCAGCAGCTCCCGCTGCTCCAGCCTCAGCTCCAGCGCCAGCAGCTCCCGCTGCTCCAGCCTCAGCTCCAGCGCCAGCAGCTCCCGCTGCTCCAGCCTCAGCTCCAGCTCCAGCAGCTCCCGCTGCTCCAGCCTCAGCTCCAGCTCCAGCAGCTCCCGCTGCTCCAGCCTCAGCTCCAGCGCCAGCAGCTCCCGCTGCTCCAGCCTCAGCTCCAGCGCCAGCAGCTCCCGCTGCTCCAGCCTCAGCTCCAGCGCCAGCAGCTCCCGCTGCTCCAGCCTCAGCTCCAGCGCCAGCAGCTCCCGCTGCTCCAGCCTCAGCTCCAGCGCCAGCAGCTCCCGCTGCTCCAGCCTCAGCTCCAGCTCCAGCAGCTCCCGCTGCTCCAGCCTCAGCTCCAGCTCCAGCAGCTCCCGCTGCTCCAGCCTCAGCTCCAGCTCCAGCAGCTCCCGCTGCTCCAGCCTCAGCTCCAGCTCCAGCAGCTCCCGCTGCTCCAGCACCAGCAGTGCCTGCCGCCCACGTGGTACCCACTGCTCCAGACCCTGTGCCCGCGGCTCCGGCCGCCTCTGACCCTGTGCCCGCGGCTCCGGCCGCCTCTGACCCTGTGCCCGCGGCTCCGGCCGCCTCTGACCCTGTGCCCGCGGCTCCGGCCGCCTCTGACCCTGTGCCCGCGGCTCCGGCCGTCTCTGACCCTGTGCCCGCGGCTCCGGCCGCCTCTGACCCTGTGCCCACTCCCAGAGCTTTGTATACCCCCAGGCCTGCCCCAAGGCCCCCTGTCTTTGCCCCCAGAACTGTGCCCAGGCTGGCTCCTTGGACTTCCGTACAGACTTTCGCCAGTCCTGGGCACCCACCAGTGTTTGTTCCCGTGTCTCTCCCTGTCCTGGTCCCGGTGTCTGTGTTTGTTCCCATTCCTGTCCCCGGTGGTTTTCCTGTTCCCGTCCCTGTCACTGTGTTTGTGTCCGTCCCTGTCCATGTAATTGTCCCAGTTTCCCTGCCCAGTCTTATCCAGTCCCAGTTCCCGGCCACTGTCCAGTCTGTGTTTCAACCCCCTGTCCAGTCTCCATTCCTGTCTAGTGTCCAACCCTCTGTCCCGTCTAAGCCCCCTGTACAGTCTTTTGTCAAGTCCTTGTCCCCTGTCCAGTCTCAGTCCCCAGTCCAGTCGTTTGTTCAGTCTGAGTCCCCTGTCCAGTCCCAGTCTCCGTTCCCTGTCCAGTCTCCGTCTCCTGTTCTGTCCCCTGTCCAGTCTCAGTCCCCTGTTAGGTCGTTTGTTCAGTCTGAGCCCCCTGTCAAGTCCCAGTCTCCGTTCCCTGTCCAGTCTCCGTCTCCTGTTAGGTCGTTTGTTCAGTCCCTGTGCCCTCTCTCTCGGCGCCTCTGGTAGTGGCGCCGTTGAGGGGGGGTAATGTTACACCTTAGCCCATGTCTGTCTTCTGTTTCTCCCTTATTTTGTCTCTTGTGCTCCTGCCCCTCTGTTTACCTGTCATGTTTTCCAGCCATGTGCTTGTGTTGTTGTTTTTGTACCTGTCTCCACCCTAACTCCGCCCCAGCCCAGCCCTAGCTATTAGTGTTCTCACCTGTGTCTTGTCTGTAACCCCGCCCCCTCGTCATCCTAGCCCAGGTGTTTCTCACTCTCCTCATGTATTTAAGCCCGTCTGTTTGAATGTTCAGTGTCGAGTCTTTTGTATTTTGTCTTTTGTATCTTGTATCCAGTATCCTTTGTATCCAGTATCCAGTATGTATCCTTGCTACCCGTATGTTTCCTTGTCTTAGTTTCTTAGTCTGTGTTTCTTGTTTATATCATCCAAGCCTTGTTTTTGCGTTACCCGCGTTTTGTTTATTTTTGATTTATCTTGTCTGTTTAATTATAATAAATATCTTTGCACTTACGTCCTCCTCCTCCTTCACACCCCTCCGACTCCCTTGTAACATGCATCATGTTCTCCTCCACCAGTCTTACACACTGCTTTTGGATAACTTTATGCTGCTTTACTCCTGGTGCAAAAATTCAAGCAGTTCAGTTTGGTGGTTTGATGGTTTGTGATCATCCATCTTCCTCTTGATTATATTCCAGAGGATTTCAATTTGGTAAAATCAAAGAAACTCATCATTTTTAAGTGCTCTCTTATTAATTAATTTATTTTCCAGAGCTGTACTTTGTTATTTTAGCTTATATCAGTTTAGTTTTTGACTACTCTACCCACCTCCGAGTTAAACAGTGGCCTATTTTTATTGAAGTGGTACAATCTGAAAAATCCAAACCTAGAGAACTATGTATTATGTATTACTGGTGCTGTGCATTGATCAACATGGTTTATGGCATTGTTTCTTAAAATATAAAGGTGGTATAATGGATTGTTATTAAAATGTAGGCATTTCCCTCCTAAACTAAAGAATTAAATCAAATATTTACAATATTGATACTTCTAAAAATGTATTTTACACCATTAAAAAGCTCATATAAATAACTAACTCATTCTAAACACACTGATTATCACAGCTGTTCTCAAGCCATTAATGACTAAAAGAGTCTATCAGATCTTAAAGAGTTTGAGTAGAAATGCAGCACATCCTGAATTACTCAGTTCTTCTCAGGAAAATGTATTTATTATAGAGGCACTTTTGTTTTTTCCTCTGTTCATAAAAAATCTGCAGCAATGAAAAGTCCTTCAAGTCGAGTCTCTGAGTTATATTTTCACACTAATAAAACATTTTCATAAGAACTAAACACTCGGAGGCAAAAGGTCTGAGAGAGAGAGAGCACATGAACCTGTCAGGAGACCGACGTCCACATCCACCCAGCATCCATCAGAACCCGGACCGGACCGGCTCTACACACATTACTCAGCTTATAATGCACCTCACGGACCAAAGATCTATAGTTAACCCCTCAGGCGATAAAATCTCCAACCTGAACGCTGTGTTTAATATATACGTCTATAAAATCATCTTTATTTAGATACTAACCAGAGCTGCAGACCAAACAATGAAAATATCACAAAAATCTGCAGAGAAAATGAACACATATTTAAATAGTGTAGGATCTCTTGACACAGGAAGTGGACGCACTTTCTTGATAAATCGTAATATATCAACAAAAGAACCAAAAAAACTAAGAAACACAGTGTACATGAGGATTAAGAAAACCAAGGAACACATAAACTGACTGACATATGACCATGGACAGGGAAAAAACAGGTACAAGTGGACCATTTATACACAGGGACAAGGACAGGAAACAGCAAACACCTGGGACCGGGTAACAAGGGGGCGGAGCTACAAATAAACAGGTAAGCACACAAATTATTTTGAGAAATAAATAGATATTGACCTTAGTCCAAGTGACTATGTTGCCTATGTTTGATTACGGAAATGTCCTTTTCAGATCTGCTTGCAAAATCCACCTCCAAAAACTTGATGTTCTTTTGTCATTAAAAAAATATTTATAATAAAACACATGATTGCTCTCTTTTTACTTTGCTGGTTAAATAAACTGTAAAAATAAATAATAGAAAATAAGTATTGTAAGTAGTGTGGTGAACAGGTGTTCAGTATTCAGGTGATTGACTTCCTGAAGGTGCTGTGTGTAGTGCCATGTGATCGGGTGTAAGAGTGATGTCAGTGAGAGGTGCATTCTGGGTAATGTAGTCTGGAGGTTTGAGATCGCAGGTTGAGCTGTGTGTGGAAGATTTAGAAGTGCCTTTGTTGCGAGGCGTGACAGAAATATTAATAAGCTTCTATATCACTAATATATTTCTGATATAAGTTAAGTTACTGAGACTTTAATAATAGTTTATTTCATTTAAAAATCAAGATCACTCAAAGTAAAGAGAAACCCTACATTCTGCACACTTATGTGTTTTATTATCTTATTTATAAGAGTGTAACGTTACAGAGGGGAGTCAGACGCTCGCGGTAAAAACTAGATGAGACTTTAATCAATGGGGCAAAAACAGAGAGCGTAGTAGTAATACAGGCGAGGGTCAGAACCAGAGAGACAATAAACCAATGCATTAGAGCTAAAACGTTAGACAAAGAGTAAACCTGAGCCAAAATACAGAGTCAAAAAACCGAAAGATCACAGAGTAAACAAAGCAGAACGGGCGAGACAAAAAACGGAGTCAAAAGGGGAAAAAACGGGTCATACACGGTAATACAAAAAGATAGAGAACGCTCGGTATGTCGCTGGATAACAGTGGCAATACTTCGCGGAAAACAAGTGAAAATAGACTGACTTATATACAGTAAGATAATAACAAACAGCTGAAAGCAATCTCAGAATTCCGGAGATGACGAGAGAGAGAAGGCGCGCTGATTGGTGGAGTTCGGACACGTGTCAGACACAGATGCATTCTGGGGGTTGGAGTCCTGAGACACAGATTGTCCATTGACAGATACAGAGGAGTCCTGGTTTTGGACTACACAGTCAGTAATAGACGTGACAAAGAGCAGTTGTGTAAAAAATAACTGTTTAAAATGTGTGCACAGAAAATTATTTGGCACCATTTTAAGATCTTAAAGTCAAAAGCCAAAAAAACAAAAAAATCATTGAGGAAACTTTATATATTTGTGAATGCACAAGCTGTGAAGCTTCATTTTTTATTTTTTTTGATCCAGACGTGAATGTTTTTGTGTTTATGTTTTGAATAAGTTGTTTGAAAGAGACATGCAGCGTTTCTCTGCCAGGAAAATCACTTTCTTTCAGAACAAGAGCATCGAAATGAGTCACCGTTCTGCAGCCGCCTCACCGCCGTCCGTCTCCATTCTGTCCCACATGAAAGCTGTAATTGCTTCCCGTCAGTCCGGCTGAAGCTCGGAGGGATCGGTGGAAGTGTCCGGGTCTCTCATCTCCTGCTCCCTTCCTTAATTACAAATAGAGTGATTAGGGAAAGCAGAGTAAGAGCAGAGAGAGGTGGAGACGAGGCGCGAGAGCAGAGCGTATTAACCAGGCTGAAGAATTGCTCCTGTCGGTTTAATCGATACGCCGCACCGCCGCCTGCCCTCTGCCTCCGCGCTGAAGCCCCCGCCCGCCGACTGAGGGGACGCTAATTGATCTTTGGCTAAGGAGCCGTTTGGAGATCAGCACTTCATTAACCTCTGTATCCTGAGAAACACCGACACCCAGATCTTTCTGGATCAGGACGCTAACAAGACGTGACGTGATCTTTTGCTCTTAACTCCACTTATCAGCCCTGTTCACATCACATGATGGAGGTATTTATCATGATCATGGAGCTAACGCTTTATTGTTTTAAAAACAGACTAAAAACTGAAGTTTCTTACCTTCTTCAGACAGCAAGTAACACCTTCAGTTGAGTTTTTCTTTTACCTTTCATTTATTTTATTTGTTTTCTTTGTTTAAATTTTGGCCTTTTACCTTTTTTATTTTATATATTTTATTCTCATTATGTATCTCTTTTTTTGTTGCTTTACATTTTATTTTTCTTAATTACATTTTATATTGTCTGTTTTTTTAATGTTTTGTTTTGGGTTTTTTTCATTTAATTGTGATAGTTTTGTTTTTGAAGGTCCTTTCTTTAATTTTAGGTTCATTTTAGCTTAACCTGATAAAATACTTGATATAAATATGAAATTTTGACGGATTGATCTTGACAGACATTATTTGACCAAATCAAGAACAATTTTAAAAACGTTCAAGAAAGCATCCTCAAGTGTAGTCACAAAAAAGACCATTAAAAACGTTACGATGATGAAACTGGCACTCATCAGGACTATCATCAGGACAAAAGAAAACAGGAAATTCAGCCGTGCTGTTTTAGCTCTATATGCTGCTGTTTTAGTAGTTTACCAAATTCTACTGAATAAACTAAACTGTTTTTAGGTCCTGAAATATATTTTTAGTTTTAGTTGTTCAGTTATTTAGTTGTATTGAGTTTAGTTTTTTAGCAGTTGTAATTGGTGTGTAGCAGTTAGCATGCTCGTTAGCTGTTATACACTGTATCCTGCTGTTTAAATCGCAGTGGTTCTGATAACTGATAACTGGGAACTGTTTTAAACAGTGATGTAAATCATTTTAGAAGAAGTGTTCCCCAGGAAGACGCTGTGATTCCAGAATAATTCTACAGCAATTCCAGGAAGCAGCTTTAGATCTATAAATGTAGTAGTGATGTAGTGGTGATGGAGAAGGGTCCCTGTCCACGAGTCGGCCCGGAGCAGATCCTCCCGTGTGATGAACACCGGACACCTCTTTTTATTTATCCTCCTGTGCAGAAACAGATCAATACCGCGAGCGTTCTGCTCAACATCCCCTACATCTGTTCTAACAGGAAACATGTAGAAGCACCTGATGGAAATGAAACCGGAGGGAAAGGTCCGGCCGGTGTTTCTGCATGGCTGAATTCTCATTAAAAGCACTTCCACCGCGCCGCCGGGGATGCACCGCATTTGTCTCTGCTGGTCATCATTTATATATTTTAATGCGGTGAGGGAGGAGCGATCAATTCCTGATCTAGTTCTGAGAGTCTGAAAGTGGAAACTCATTACATGCTGCTTTGGGTAAAGCAAAACAGCAATTGTGTCAAGAAAACAAAAACAATTTCAATAGTTAATGCTGAACAACAAGCGCAGAGTGCTGCTGATTACACGGGGAAAACAAGACGTATCCAGAGAATAAACTACAAACAGAATTTGAGGCTTTAAGTTCTGATAGAACACACAGAACCTCATTAGACTGAGGCTAGTTATCACTCTTAGTGTGTTTTCACATCAGCACTGTTTGTTCTGGTTAAAACAGACTCTGGTTGGTTTTTACTCTTAGTGCGGTTTGATTAAGCGAGTGTGAAAACAATAATCACACTCAGATGCGAATTAAAACAACCGGGTCAAGACCAGAACTCTGAAGCAGTTCTCTTGTGATAAGAACGTGATTTGGTCTCGATCCGACCCAGATATCAAATATACTCTTATATATCTTATATATATACTCCAAATATACTTTTTTTTATAAGGTGCAGTTTAATCTGATATATTAGCCAGATAACGCTGATTACCACAGCTATTAACAAACACTCTCTCTGTTGCTGCTCCATGCTGTTTACACACTAGTTAATTACATATCAGCAATGAAGCTTCTGAATATATTGAGCTAAATATACTGAATATGTGATTTTAATGCATTTCTTACGTTTAGTATATGTGGGTGCTTCAATACATTTTAATGTTAGCATAATTTAGGTAGATGAAACAAAACTTAAAAAATTTAGCTTTAATATAAGTTCTCAAAACAAGAGCACATCTAAAATAGCTAAAACCTAAAAATGCTTAACTTATATTAAACTAAATATTTTAGAATTCGAATTGACTTAACCTAAACTAAAATGTTTTTAGTTCTTGTCCACTAAAAGCAATGACTAACTCAATAAATAGTAACTAAAACTATCATGTTTTTAGTCAAATTACCTAAAATCTAAAACACCAGTCAGAATTAAGTATTTAATAAAGTATTTAAAGGATTTATAGTCACCACTGATGAGCTGCTTTGTAAATATAGAAGATAAATGAGCAGTAAAGCTAAATATCCTTTGAATGTGGAGTAACATCAGTTTATGTATTAAGAGCCCAAATAAAGAGAAAGTACAAGTTCAGTGAGCATTGCCTCTCATTAGTAATAAAACTGGATTAAAACTGGACTAAATCCCATATTTCCTCCTCTTAAACCCGTATATACTTTACCCCAAAAATCCAATTAATATAATTCCATTATCTCCTCCTGATAATTCCTCCCTGATGACCAGCGTTGTGTTAGAGTTTTATCTGCAGTGTTTCATCTGACATCAGCAAACCCTGATCTCAGTAATCCTCTCTCACATAGCTAATGCTAACTCAAACAGCCGCGGCTGATTAACAAATCCTTCCAGCGCTGGAGGCGAAGAACACGGCCTTATAGATTCAGCCCTGATGTGTAACTGCTTGTTCATTTAGGACCTACTGACCAGGCAGTTGTTGGAGCATTAAGTGTCGTAATACCGCATTAAGCTAATGCCATTCTGAGAAACTAGACTTTCGCCTGGGTTTTAATTTTCTCTACTGCAGAAAACAATATAAAAGAGGAAGGAGATGAAAACCTGGATAAATTGATTGGATTTAGAGAGTCTGAGGCAAGAGATATTAGTCAGCTCTAGGGCCCAACTTTTGCTGTTCCCGTAAATGAGCTGCTGGAGCTCCTTCACAGCGTCAACCAGCAGCTCAGTTTCCTCTGCTGAGAAGAGTTTGTTGAACACGTCCAGGTAGCTGCACCGTTACAATAGCAATCCGCCAAAGACAGAGCTCACCTGACTCTTAAAGGGATGGCAAAGCACACCTATGATTAATTTAAATACTTTAAAAGACAAAAAAAGTACTTTTCCTGTTGATATGATAGCAAAGACACTCTGACACGCCCTAAATCAAGCTGCACGGTTGACTGAAATAGGGCTGAAAATCACTCTGAGATGAGCAGGTCTTGAAATACTTAAAACAGCTTTTTTTTGCGATGTCCATACTTATTGATGCTTGGACATTACACGTTGCAATCCTGCCGCCTGATTGGCTGATTAGATGCAGTAATTGCATGATTGTGCATATGATTGTGCATGTTATGAGTATGCAGCATTATAAGCCAATTAAAGAGCAGATTTTTCCTCAATAAAGCTCAAGTTCTTTGTTAAATGCTCTACATTGGTTCAGGATTTGGCAGTATTTCTATTTTTGTCCTCGAGCGGTTCGGTTCTCAGGTTTTCTGCCAGTAAATTCCTTGTGTCCTCTCTCTGTCCTGATATCTGCTGATACTCTAAACCCTGGAGTCAGCTGATCTCTATTCTTTTATCGCCTGAAGTTCATGAAGGCACCTCAGTCCTGCTTCTATCCAAATAAAGAATTGGGAAGGAAGCTGAAAAGGATAAACATAAAAAGCATTATATGAGTGAAATATTGGAGGAGAGGTAGGAGGGGAATTGAAAGCCTCTTTATTAGATGTACAAATCGAGTAGTAATAGCTCTGTGGATAAGTCCCACTGATAATGAGGGAATCATGGTGATGATACAGTTTACAGGCTCGCTAAATGCTAAGCCCACAGAGCCGGTGGCGATTAGAAGTGGTGAAGCGGCGCCGCCGCGGGCCGTTAGAGATGCCGGATGATCAGGGAGCGGAGGCTGAGCAGCTCGATCGCGGCTGATCGATGGGGTGAGGTGTTACCCGCCTCACAAATCACACCGACTGCATCCTCGGGAAAGTGAGGGCGAATACAAAACAGGGCTGCTGATGCGCTGTTGTGAAGGTGTGGGCGTGAGCGTGAACTTGTATTTGTTGGAAATAATGAGCTGATCATGTAAAGCAGTTTCCTCATCGATCTCAACACTGAACGAACCGTGCATAATCAAAGAGCGCCGCACTGTGTTCCCTCATTTATTCTCTGTGATAGAGCTGATGTGCTATTTATTATTTTCTCACCATCATTATTCAGGGGAACTGAGTGATCCAGCGGTTGTGCAGCTTCCCATCAGCTGCAGGAGCCCTGAGAGAGCACACACAGTTGTCCTTGCTCTCTCTGGGTGGGTACAGTACAGTAGATGGCGCTCTCTCTCCCCTCATGCCTCCTAGGGTGATGTGGATCAGCACAAGGCTGCGTCTGTGAGCTGATTTTATGATTTTAATTAATTTATATTAATTAATTCCTTTATAAACTATTTATAAACTCCTTATTTTAAAGTTGTCCCAATCTTTTGATATTAAAAGTGATTTTATTGCTGTGGTTTTATACTGACGAGGCCTGAGACATGCTGCAAGGTCAGGAACTACAAGTTCTGTGTTGAGTGCCAGAACCGTGCTGAGATACTGCGTGTGTTCTGCAGGGCTCAGATCTCTCGGTTCTGTCTGGCCCGGGTTAAACCGGCTCGGTGCTGCTGTGCTGATTTGCTCCCTCTGCTTGTATTTCTCTCCTTCATTTGTTTTCCGTCTCCTCCCTCTCTCCTGTGGTGTGGGCGGGTTCCGAGCACAGGGGCTGTTTTGGTGGGGTCGTTCTCATTAGTAGCTCTGGGCGAGCCGAAGGGCTTCCTGAATTTAAGGTATTAATTACCGGCTATACCACCCCCCAGTCCCTCCCCACCACCAGCCTCCACCCTGCTGCCACCTCCCAACCTCACCACACTCTCTCCTAATGCAGCCGGACACACCGGTCCTGCACCACTTCCTCCAAACTAGAGCAAAAACAAGCCGAATTAACCAAACCTGCAGCAGATCAATGATGCTTTTATTCCCTACAGAGACCTAAAGAACAGAACAGAGCGTAAAGAGAGCAGTGACTGTGTGTATAAGATTGAAAAAGGTTGAATATAAACACTAGACTCCCTATTATTTAATTCAGTGAAGTTGGTAAATAATGCTGTATTAGTATAATATATAATATTTAATTTACAGTCACTAATGACTGTAGCAATAAACAACACCCTCAAGTATCACTGACACAGAACCATTATTAGAAACATTTTCAGATATGATTTAAAATGATAATACATTCCATTCCATTATATTTAATATGCTGCCACTATATTTACATACATGTTACAGAATTACACTAGTTCCACCTTAAATGCTGCTGATGTATTCACACAATCACAGTAGTTCCACCTTAAATGCTGCTGATGTATTCACACAATCACAGTAGTTCCACCTTAAATGCTGCTGATGTATTCATACAATCACACTATTCCACCTTAAATACTAGTTACACCTTGAATATTGCTGCCACTATAGTCACAGAATCACACTGGTTCCACCTTAATTACTGCGGCTATATTCACACAATCACACTAGTCACACTATATTAACAAAGTCACACTAGTTCCACCTTAAATACTCCTGCCACTATAGTCACAGAATCACACTGGTTCCACCTTAAATACTCCTGCCACTATAGTCACACAAACACACTAGTTCCACCTTAAATATTGCTGCTACTCCAAGCACAGAATTACAGACTTGATCCAATTCTCCAAACATACTGAATAATATATATAAATATATGTTCAATATATCCAATATATATAGATTGTGGAGGACTAACCCTTTTTTACTGTTTACTACTGAATTCCATATGTCTCCCTTAATCGCTTTTATGTCTTTTTATATTAATCTACAATGTATAAATACATTAAATAAAGATATAAAGATGTTTGGATGTTTGGACTGGTTTTGTACATTTTTATTTGAAATGTTTAGAAATTCATGTTTAATAGAATCTTTAGTTTTGTGATATTTTCTATCAATCATGTTTTTGATAAATTTGCTTTCAGCTCTTTTATAAACCCTTAATACTATCTCTACTACTACTATATATTTCTGATGATCTGATGATCTCTGGACTGGTTCAGATTCAGAATCTCACAGGAATTGAAGCTGGTTGCAGGACCTTCGAGGTCACTGGTCCTCTGGAGTTCAGTGCAGAAGCTGATAAATAAATAAACAACATGAATATAGTGAGAAATTAAAGGAAGGAAGTGTGGAGTTCCAGAGAACACCTTCACCCCGGATGCTCCGAAACTTCAGAATTCTCCACAACACCTACCGACTCGGCGGCGCCCGGAGGAGACGTTCAGGTCCTGCCACTCTATCCGGGGGTCCTGGCCTGAGTTGAGCTGCCCTCATCATTTTTCACAGATCTCACAGCGAGAGACGTAATAACGTGAGAATGTGTGAAAGAGAGAGAGATGGAAGGAGAGATCTAATAACCCTCTCCCCCACCAGGATCAAATACCTCCCACAACACTCCAAAACAAATATCAAACAACACAATCTCCCAACAACCCCACCGAAAAACTCTATAACAGCTTTTGGATGGAGCTCGGAGAAACACCACGCGCATACCAACATGTTCTGAACCACAGGTACACTTCACAAGATACAGCTCTGCAATAATAATAAAAATATACAACTTAAAAACTATGAGTTTCTTTGATTTTACCAAATTAAAAACCTCTGGAATATAATCAAGAGGAAGATGGATGATCACAAACCATCAAACCACCAAACTGAACTGCTTGAATTTTTACACCAGGATTAAAGCAGCATAAAGTTATCCAAAAGCAGTGTGTAAGACTGGTGGAGGAGAACATGATGCCAAGATGCATGAAAAAAAAAAACTGTGATTAAAAACCAGGATTATTCCACCAAATATTGATTTCTGAACTCTTAAAACTTTATGAATATGAACTTGTTGTTTTTTCTTTGCATTATTTGAGGTCTGAAAGCTCTGCATCTTTTTTTGCATCGTTATTTCAGCCATTTCTCATTTTCTGCAAATAAATGGTCTAAATGACAAATATTTTTATTTTACTGGAATTTATTAGAAATGCTGTTTGTAGAGACAGTTACTCCAATAAACGCTGAATAAGCTCAGTGAACATGTAGTGGTCCCAGTCCTTTTGGCCATGTAGTGTGAATGGGTTTGGATGTATAAAACGTGAACGAATGGATGTGTATGGCTTTCCATGTATATGGGGATAGATAGATATGTTGATTCATTACCGAGATAGCGATGAACGTCTGACTGTTGGCATCTGTCTAGGTTGTATTCAGTCAGTGGAGCTCCTGTGTTTTCTGTTACCAAGATAAACAAGATAAAACTCCAGAAATGTACCTGAACACACCTCATTTCCAGAACACCACGCCCATCAGTGTAGATATATTCAGAAGATCTGCTGCTGTTTAAACCAGACAGGAGGACAATAGGAGGGGAAATAGACTGTTGGTGGGGTGTAAGATAGCGATGAGCATCACTATGCGGGCTCTCTGTGTAACAGAATGAAAACATGCTTCGTTATGTCATTGATTTTATGTAACAACTATCCCTCCAGTGATCAGGAGGATTAATATACAGAATCCCCCACAGGTCTCCTGCTTTTTGATAATTGATTAATTAAGAGATGCTAATTATTTTATCAATTATATTCAATTTGCTTCATTAGATACTTCAGAGAGACAGGAGAGATAACTGCGGGACGTTTGATAGGTAACAGTGTGTGTAATAAATTGTAATGAATATGCTAATTAGCTATGTAAATTAATTGTTTCCTAATAGACTTGAGTAGATCCTTCATTAGAGCTTAATCGAGTGGCTTTTGTGCCGCAGTGTTCGGACGTCTTGATTGGATATGATCAGGTAAAGCTGACGGATGTTTTAAAAAAAGATAAAAAAAGATAAAGATACTTTTATTGTCATTGCACAGTGTACAACGAAATTTAGCAGCAATCCTTACGGTGTTTTGCTTCTATAGTAAAATTTAAAATTAATAAAAATAATATATTTTTAAACTGTATTAACCCTCCTGTTATGTTCATTTGTTCAGAACAATCAGTGTGAATATTTCATTACTAACTTCATTACTAATTATCCTATCAATATTTAGTGTAATGGTGTTCTTTACCTCTAACAGGTAATGATTCAATTAGGATAATTCACGTTTTTTTTATGTTCTACAACTTTATAACATTAGAAAGACCAACATACAGTATAAAACACAATAGTTTTACATAACATTGAAACATAACATTGCAGTTTTTAGTTTTAGTTTTTGTAGGGGGTCGTTGGTTGCAAATATGTGAGATGAACCATTTCCATATTATATGTTGATTACACTAATTAGGGCAAGCAGAATAAATTTCATATTTAAAAAATACTTTTAATTATTGACTATATGACTATATGACTATAAGTAAAAGTGATGTGTCAGAAGTAGAAGAAATAAGTTTTATGACTGTCAGCTGTCTGTATCATCTCCTGATCTCCTGACCTGTTATTTATATTTTTTTATTTTAACTCTGTTCTGCTCTCGTACTGAACTTTAATGTTCTTATAAATAACATCTTGCATGTCTCGCACAATTATCAGTCAATCAGACATTTATCTGACAGTTTTCTGATTGAGGTTCAACATCTCTCATAATATTCTGTACTGCTGTATCACAACTCCACCATCTGGTACAAACTCAGTATTTCTTTCTAATGTGTTTCAGGGGTTCTCTCAGTTCTCTAAACCTCGGTTTCTGTCAGTGTTTCTCATCATTTTTAGGAATTTATCCTTTTTAATGTTGGGTTTCTCAGTGTTTCTCCTCAGCTGATTCCTAAACCTTATAGACCCATGTTTTATTCACAATAGAACATAAAAAAAATGTCCCATGTTTATCTTATACCTTGTGCAAGGTGCGTTGTGATGTTCATTGCTATCTTACACCCCACCATCAGTCTATTCTCACTCCTATCTTCCTCCTGTCTGGTTTAAACAGCAGCAGATCTTCTGAATATATCTACACTGATGGGCGTGGTGTTCTGGAAATGAGGTGTGTTCAGGTACATTTCTGGAGTTTTATCTTGTTTATCTTGGTAACAGAAAACACAGGAGCTCCACTGACTGAATACAACCTAGACAGACGCCAACAGTCAGACGTTCATCGCAATCTCGGTAACACAGGCGCGCTGAACCCGAGTGTTTAGTTACAACAATGGCATCATTTTTGCAATAATGCAGCATGCTAGCATGCTAACTAACTGTTTGCTTATATCAATATTAATCTATATATCTGGCTGGTTGTTTTGTCTTTGTGTTTCAAAAAAAGTTTTATAACGTATAGATCAATAGAATTTGCAATACAAGAATGATATACAGCATTTATTCATCATATTATTAAAGAATAAGTGCAGTTTGAACAGCAGAATTAGCCTTTTCTGTGCTGATATTAAAGGAGTAACCACCAGTGCTCTGAATGAGATTATGAGCTGAATGAGCTTTATCTTTCCCAGCAGGAAAAATGATTAATGATTCTCGTGAACTGCTTTACTAAACATGGTCCTCAATTGATTGATCAATCATATCCACCGGTCCTGACATCCTAAAAATGTTTTATCTTTAAGGAGTGACCTCACCCTAACGTCTCCATCCTCCGAGGCCCGTGCTGAAGCTGGTGGGAGGGGAATAAAAACACTGCAATGTCAATAAACCAATATCATCAGCATGACTTATGCTTTCTATGTGCACTAGAATTTCCCATAATGCACATCAAGCTCTGCTAAATCATAATTTCGTCTCCCAAGATTTAAGGAGCGAACCGCGTTCTGATGATGGAGCTGCACAATTATGGATCACGTTGTCGTCATTGCTCATGGCTTCTAGAAGTGGGACTAGATTATAGAAAATGAAAACAATTAATCCTGCGACGCGTCGGCTGAAGATGTTCGGTGAGCTGTGGCGCTGTGGGGGAGGGAGGAGGAAAACGTGGCAAAGTTGGAGGAAATTGTTTAGATTTAGCCTGAAAGATGTTTTAAGATCTCAGGAGTTTTCTTTTAACTTTTAGTTTTGACCTTTAAGTTGTTCAGCTTAAAACAATCAATAATTCTATAGTATACTCTGTGCTGTTTATTTGCTAAATGCCATTGCCTTTGTTGGCCTTAGTTCTGTGATACTGTTTGATCTTATATTTGCATTTTTATATTTCTATTTTGTTTTTATATTGTGTGTAGTTTAAACACAATTTAGCTTGGCTTGCTCTATTTTGTAAACTTGAATGAATTAATTTACATTTATATGGCGCCTTTCTGGAAACCTAAGGATGCTTTACACATTTTGCACTCATTCACACACTAGTGAGAATCAGCAGCCAATCACACACAGCATACTCTTAACCGGAAACTACTGCATCAAAAGGAGTCAATCTGTATCTAGTCACACAGTGCCATTTATAGCACTTTTCCTCTATTTATCCATCAACAACAGTTGAAAAAGTTCTGATATCTGCCTTGCTAGAGCTGCCCTAGCCAACCGTAAGTGCTGGAAAACATTATAGTGGAAAACGTTATTAGAAGCTCCAGTTTGTGTTTGTCAACTGATTATTTGCAGTATTAGAAACACCTTAAAATCATGATCATAATTATTTTATTACAGTATTATTAATAATCATCATTTGGTATTTTCACATTCAATCAATACAATCAGTGTCAAATGTATTATTTATTTATTTTTAACGCTTCACACTTTCAGTCCAACAGTAGTTTTGCGCCCTCCTTCTTCATGCCTCCTCAGCCCTGTCAGACCTGTTTTTAGGCCACGTGTCTTTAAGATCAGAGATGAAATCTTCATTATTATTTTCCTTTCAGGTAGAAAATCATCTTTCAGAACCTCATTGCTTAAAAAAAAGGCCTCCATGAAGTTTAGGGGATGAAAGCCGGGTTTGCCCGGGCCAGTCCGCTATTAAAGAGTGGGCTTCACTTTGCGGCGGTGGTGTGTGTAGTGTTCTTCACATGCCTGTGGAGCTTTTAGCGCTCGGCTTTTAAGCAGGATAAGCTGAGAGAGCTGATAAACCGAGCTCCAGCCTTGAAGCTCCGCCATTTCTTCCGATCAAATGTTTATCTTATAGCTTTGGCTTTCTTCTTGTTTGCTTTTGCTGCTGTTTGTGTGGTGTGTGTGTGTGTGTGTGTGTGTGTGTTATTGCTTCCTGCAATAGATAGCAGGGACTCTGTTTACACACTCTTTATATTGTAATTTGTGAGGCTATTAAATTCACGTACTGCCTCCTGAATAAGACATTTATCTACAAACCAGTGGTGTATTTTACACTGTACGCTGTATTTTACTGGTCTATTTTTATCTATTCTACCATATCAGTACTGTAATGCACACAGACACAGTGCAGGTCTGAAGAAGAAATCAGAGTTGGGTAGAAACAAAATTAATTTAATGAGGATTTAAATGCATCATTATATATACTTATATATCAATGTATCTGATAACCCCTTATTGTATTAACAATGTCACCATTGTTTCTTCTCTTTTTATGAGATATGCCCTCCTCACTTGATTTGACTTGATCTCAACTGCTCCTGACTTTGACTGATTCTTACCCACCTATGTTCTTTGTTCTTGGCATGCTAGTGTGTCTTTGCTATTGTAATGATGGGAAAAGTACACCTTGCACTGCTCCAAACACGCAAAAGTCATGTACTAATTCTCTTAATTAATCATGGGTGTGGTTAATTTTGGGCGTAACGTGAAATAAACCAATCAGCGTGCCTTTTGCTCATCATTCCCTTTAAAAGTCAGGTGAGCTCTGACTTTGGCGGATTGCTATTTTAACAGTGCAGCTACCTGGACATGTATGTGCACCTAGCTGACCTGAATTTATGGTTTACCAACACTTTATCTTGAGATCACATACCTCAAAACCTCAGCCTTTATGTTGTGTTTGTGTGTATACATGGAAATAAATCAGTAGCTCCCCTCTGAGCAGTTGTAAATCTCCCCAATTTCTCTTTATCTACATACGCTCACGTTCCAGGTTTGGAATTACAGGAAGACGAATGGGAGTTCCGGCTCCATTACTGCTGTAATTAAAGTCTGGGGGAGGTTTTTCTTTTCCTTTTTGTTCTCGATTATTTATTTCACCTTCTCTGACTCCATAACAAGCCTGAGCTTATGATAGTTGATCCTCATTTTGTTTTCGTCTGTGTGTGGAAGAGTGTTTGGGTGGAAATAACTTGTCTGCAAACGTTCATTTGTATGTGAAATGGTCCATCAGACCAGACCTTCTATATTAAAAAAAAACTTACAGGGGTTTAACAATAAAACTGAAACACCTGTCATCATTTTAGTGTGGGATTTTAGGTTTCATGACTAAATTGGAGCAGCCTGGTGTTCAATCTTCATTAATTGCACATTACACCAGTAAGAGCAGAGTGTGAAGGTTCAATTAGCAGGGTAAGAGCACAGTTCTGCTCTAAATATTACAATGCACACAACATTATGGGAGACATACCAGAGTTCAAAAGAGGACAAATTGTTGGTGCACGTCTTGCTGGAGCATCTGTGAACAAGACAGCAAGTCTTTGTGATGCATCAAGAGCCACGGTATCCAGGGTAATGTCAGCACACCACCAAGAAGCACCAACCACATCCAACAGGATTAACTGTGGACGCTGTAAGAGGAAGCTGTCTGAAAGGGATGTTCGGGTGCTAACCCGGATTGTATCCAAAAAACATAAAACCACGGCTGATCAAATCACGCAGAATTCAATGTGCACCTCAACTCTCCTGTTTCCACCAGAGTATAAGTATCAGAATCTCTTTCTTTTTCTTCTGTTTTGCTGCAAATATCAAAATTACAATTTTAAACAAAATCTCAAACACTGATATCGAACATGACCATGAACACGGCATGATTATTAATGATTCTGGAAGTGTGTAGATCCCAGCAGGTAAATAATTCAGCCCAAGGACTTCTACAGGACTTCTTCAGCAATTCTACAGGTGGAAACCCAGACTGTTCAGGGTATTGAGATCACAGAGACACAACCCTTCCTAAATAATCAATAAACAGGTGATGTGGAAGAAGGTTGTTGATGAAGGAATGAAAGGTGGAGTGATCTAGATCTGAGTAAACTGAAGAAGGGGGGTTGGGGATTGGGAATTGAGGCAATGAGAAAATTACTATTAGCTTTTTCTGATTTGGGATTTTAGAGAGATGATAATGACCTTTACTCTCTGTAAGAAATAAATACCTTTGTGCATGAGGCTTTTGGTAAAGTGGTAGAGGTAAAGGATTTTTCGCTGGAGTTGAGAAAGTTGGGATGGGACTTGGGATGAGTTGAAGTGCTTAAAGAATGTTTACTCCCTACTAGTTGTAAATTTGATGATTTATCTTTCCTACTTAAGAAAGGAAATCAGGGCCTTTTAAATAATTGGAGATTAGTTGCCCTGCTGGGTTTAGTATAGAAGATACTGTTGAAGTTCTCGAATAACAAATTACAATGTTATTTAGAGACTATAATTTGCAAAGATCAATCTTCGGCCCATTTAATTTCTCATTTGTACCACTTGTTTTCGATTCTCACCTTTCCCCTTGGAACAGAGTTGCTCTAATGCAATTATCTATTTAAATGGGAAAGAAGCTTTGATTGTTCATTTATATTTTGATGTTAAGTTATTTTATATCTTATTTCACAAAGTGGTAAGCTACATAAAATGACAGAGAATCCCAGAGGTTGCAAATCAATTTCTGAATAAATCAATTGCTGCAGACCTTAAACTTTGTGTGGTCTTCATGTGCATCCGACCCATACCCATACATATCACCAAATGCAATTCAAAGTGTCAAGTCGAGTATAGTAAAGCACAACACTACTGGACTCTAGAGAAGTAGAGATGACTCCAGGTTCTTTGGATAGATAAACTATGCTTTTCCATCTGGCAATCCGATGAAAGAGTCTGGGTTTGGTGGTTTACAGAAGAATGATACTTGTCTGATTGCATTGTGCCTAAAGTGTGAAATGTAAAGTTTGGTGGAGGGGGGATAATGGTGTTAGCAAGGAATTAGCCTGCTTGTCTTGTCTACACTAAACTGGTTATTGCAATACTTGTTGTACAGAAGAACAGTGCAGGTATTGAACAGATAAGCTGTCTCCTTGATTTGGAAGCACTTGATGGTCCTGAAGTTTGCTGAACTTTTTCAGGCAGTGGAGGAAATAGCTCAGGCCCTGGTGGGAATACAAAGCTACACAAGTCAAGGTTGCGGTCGGAGAGGTCTTCTGTGGACTCAAATACCCAACAGAATCCTGTAAAGAGCAGAATATCTGAAACATGACCTTTACCAGGTCTGAAAAAGATTTGCTAAACTAAAGTAACTCAGTCTGGTTTTACTCTGTTTTATTGCTCTCTGCTCCAGGCCTAGAGGATAGATTTAAATGTGTGCAGAGATGCAGTTTAAAATCCAAAAAAAAAGAGCAGCTCCTGTGAAACAAATGATGTTTTATATTGTTTTATATTTTAGAATCCATTGATACAAACCAGTCTTCTGTCCTCTGTCAGTTTGAGAGCTTGTCTCTGGAGAAATCGAGGGACAAAGCCAGGGTTCTGCTTTTTTCAGTGGGTGGAAGTTTGCTAAAGACTTTAGAGAAATAACTGGACTGCAATCCTCTAGGGTGGGTGAGACACTGCTGGAGGAGATAAAATCTATTTTTTTAGAGAACCAATAAGTAGTTTGAGGAGGTTATGCACTGCATTTAAGGAAATTGATTAAATCATGTTATAGACTTTAATTCTACAGCATTTTCTTTTTATAAAATTGCCTTTCTTTAAGGAGAAAATACTATGTAAATATATAAATATAAAATATATAAATATAAAAAATGCATAGAACCAGCCTGGCTCCACCCATCACCCATTAAAAAACATCCATGGAGCCCCACCCACTAGATCAGTTGAAGAAACTTTTTCATTTTACTCTGCTGATTGAGATGCTCAAACAGTACACAGACAGTACACAGCAGGATTAGCCAGATTAGACTTCGTCTGAGGGAGGGATCTGTACCTAATGTTTATGACAAGTCTCAGCAAATGAGGGAGATCTTCATATGATTCTTTCAAAAACTCACTTATTTAACAAGTAGAGGGTGCAGAAGGTGAAATTCCCTGTCCACAATATGAGTTCTGAAGCTCTTTACTGCTCTAAATATAGTGCATGTAAACTGTGCATTTAACGCAAACACTAAATTGATAAATAAAATGTATTCAGTCACTGTTCAGTCATGTAAACAGCCTTGAGCTAAAGTTGACCTTCTGCTCTTTAATCTCACAGTCATTATTATAAAGCAGCTCAAGTACAGCGCCCCCTGTGTGCTCACGTGTGAACTGCGCTGCCTGTAATCTGTGTTTAATCAGTGTTCATGTTTAATTAAGGTAATGTGGCCATATTGGGGTAAATGATGTGTATCAGACTGGAGCCCTGTAGAACAGGTGGCGTGGCTGCTGGACAAGATTCAATTAGAGATGTATGACACACACCTGCAGAAACGCACACACACACACACACACACACACACACACACACACACACACACACACACACACACACTCTCCAACATGTTACACTATCACAAACACACAAACACAAAGCATGCAAACATAAAATTAGAATGTTTGTGGTCATTATTTATAGAATTAAAACTATTTAATAAACATCTACTTCTCCTACAGTTTTCGAGTTTATAGACAAACCAGCTTAAGTTACGCTATTTACCCTAATGCTTTTCTCTCTCTCTTTCTTTCCCTCTCTACTTGTCTTTCTCTCTCCATCACTCTCTCTTTCTATTATTTATATTTATCTTACTTAATTGTCACTCCCTCTTTACTTGTCTCTTTCTACTTATCCTTTTATCTCTACTTCTTCGTTCTCTTTACCTCTTTTCGTTTGTTTCTCTCTATTTCTCACTTCTTTGTCTCTTTCTCTCTCATTGTCCCACAAACACTCTCTTAGTGAAATTATGATAGCACTGGATTTAGTTTTTTAGAATTACTTTTACAGTTTTCTAGCTGCTTATAAAACTTTTTTTCAATATTAGTGAACCTTTTCAAGCCAAACTTTTAAAATTAACAGTGTCCTTATTTTCCATAACACGTCCACCAGAGACAAATTGTTTCTGCACAGTATAATTTATCAAAACTAGTAGAAAATAGTTTGTACTAAAGCCTCACTTCTTACATTTCGCTGCTGTTCCCCCAATCAGAACAGAGCTGTGGTTTGTTGATACACATCTGTTCTCTGGTTTTTAATCACAGTTTTTTTCATGCATCTTGGCATCATGTCCTCCTCCACCAGTCTTACACACTGCTTTTGGATAACTTTATGCTGCTTTACTCCTGGTGTAAAAATTCAAGCAGTTCAGTTTGGTGGTTTGATGGTTTGTGATCATCCATCTTCCTCTTGATTATATTCCAGAGGTTTTTAATTTGGTAAAATCAAAGAAACTCATCATTGTTAAGTGCTCTATTATTTTTTCCAGAGCTGTATAATTTGACAATCAAGCCCAATTTGGTGGGAAAACCGCGGACCTGGCAACTCTGCTGCTGAAGCTCCACAGGGTGCTTTGGTTGCTGTGGGAGGAGGTGTAGAAGGTGGGGGTTGTTGGGTTTTGGGTGGGATTAAAAGAAAACCCCCCACTTCCACATTCTTCCATGTTGAGATGGTTCCAGCATGGTGTTGCAGTTCAGTCGGGTGAAACTCTGCAACTGTGATTCCAGAAACTCCAGTAAAGGATTCGAGGAGCAGAAGATCTGGATTTAATCAGCAGAAGGAACACAAACAGATGAACTGGTGAAGGTATAAAACTTTTTCACTCTTTACTTTACATTTACACTTAGAGATTTAGACAAACAGAAACTCATTGTAAAGGTGCTGAACAATAGCAAAATATTCCAGGGACTGTTTGATGACTCTCTTTGTTTTCTCTGCTTTATTTAAGATTTACAGGATGTTTTGGCTAATCAGAAACTCTGATAATCAGTTTTAGCAACTTTTATGCAAAACAGAACTTTATGGTATGGCATTAATGGTTAGCACAAATTTTAGTGCTAAAAATGGCATGTTTAAGTTCATTTTTACACACTTAACTCGGATAAAGTAAACAGAATAAAGTGTTCAGTATTATTTATAAGTTCTGGTATCTATTTAATCATTTAACTACCTTCTAACAAACAGCTAAACTATACAAGATGCTTGATAGCTAAGCTAACATTATTTAACTTAGATTTAATAGCTAGCTGTTTGTTATGAAACAAAAAAGAATGACTTTCCATCTCTGTGTTGATTCTAAGTTAGTAAACTAGCTAGCTTCATTTGATTAAATGGCACTGCTGAAGTACATTTGTGATTAGAACAGCATTTCTGAGGTAGGTACATCTATTTATGACAAAACTAGACTGTTAGCTAAATATGTAACAAAAATAACATAGCTAAAGTATATGTATGACACATTTTTTATGCAATTTATGACTGAAAAGGTAAGCTTATTAAATGTTTATTAGAATGCTAATACTGATCTAAATCTATGGCTAAAACTGCTTTGTTGGAGTAGCACACCTTAGGTAAATTTATTGCTTTTATTTATTTAAATATGACTGCTAAGGTACTGTAAATGTAAGTAGTAGGAAAAATGTTTAAAAAAAAGTTAAAATTGTTGCTCAGTCTTCAAAATAATGTTTTTTTTTTTTTTTTTTTGGGGGGGGGGGGGGGGGGGCTATAACATGCCCAAACACAGTTTATGATGCCTATTTACACCCCTGTTATTTTGCCGCAGAATAAAATGTTATGAGTTTAATTTAAAACTGTATTTTCTAAATCCCAAAAGAACCCATGGTGATATTGATGTTTCATAGACCCTTTAAAAACTGTGTAAATGTCTTTACAGCATTTTATCCATCATTTACAATGTTTACGTACTAAACCTGTTGATAGCATTACAGGGCAGAATGTGTGTTATTTTATCTAAATGTATTTACAGAATGTAGGTGTGCTGAATTAGAGCTGCAGACAAAAGTAGTTCAGTTTAAAAGTGTATTTTTTTTAATTCTGCTGTACTGTTCCAACCAATGGACAATTTAGATACTTTATCTAAATGTTTAACACTACATTTAACTACTGTACCTGTAACTACAGACAGTATTTTAAAGTATGTTAACATACTAGTTATTAAAATACTAGTTATGGCATTGTTGTACCTTAAAATAAAATAAAAGAGACAAGGGATAAAAGAGCTGTTCCATTAATGTATCTCTAATTTTTAAATTGGAATCAATATTTAGTAATAGGCCTGGGATTTTAAGGGATAAAGATATTTTGGGATTGGCCAGTTTACATTTTAAAAGGCTTTATTTTTCTTATTATTTTTAATTTTTTAAACGAAAAGATTGTGTAACACACCAGAGGTGTCACTTCTACTTCCTGCCTCTAGATGGCAGTAACGGCGTCTGCTTACCTAAACTGCAGCAGTGAAGAAGAGATTTGAAATAAGTAGGAAAACAAGTGTTTGTTGTTTTGTTCCTTCAGTCTGCCCCCTTTTTTTTGAGATATCTCAGGATTTTAAGCTCACAGTAAGTTTTTTTTTTTTATTATTAATGTAAGGACGTTTTTGCACATAGAAAAGAAAGATTGTTGTATTATTTTAAATATAATATTTGTAGATTGTATGTTGGTGTTTTGCACAGAAGGGGATTTAAATTGTGCCCACCCAAAACCTTCTCCTCTTCCATAATTATACATTTAAAGAAGAGGGCATTTTCATGAACACTTAGAATAACTTTCATGGATAAAGTGCTTTACCTACGAACAACCAGTGAGCTTGATCTCTGTTTGATTTATATATTCCCTCCATAATTATTGTCACCCCTGGTTAAGAAGTGTTCTTTAGCGTCTAATATTTTTTATTTTTATTTCGTTTTTAATTAATATAGGACAACAAGCTTTAATAAAAGTGCCTTTATTTAAATGTGAATTAAAATCACATGTTAAGAATACATATTTTAATTAAAATGAAATAATTTGTGCCACAATTATTGGCACCCCTGGTTTTAGTACTTTGAACAACATCATTTTGCCATTAAGACTTAAGCATTTAATCTTCTCCTATAACTCTTCACAACCTGGAAAGACAACAGAAAGAGGGATCTTTCACAATTCCTCTGTAAACAACCTCTTTAAATAATCCAGAATCCTGTGTAGCTCCAAATTTATACCCCAGGGAAACAGGAAGTGATGAATACTAATTAAAGGGTCCTAGATACTTTGATCCTCTTTGTAAACTGCAGTAGAAATTATATAAATAGTCCAAATAATGGGCACCAGTAATTGTGGAACAGGTCATTTTATGACAAATATTTTTTTTAGTCACTATTTATTTAATTTGATTTTTTTTATTTTAATTTTATGTTTTATATTTTATTATTAAGTGGAAGGTTTCTTTTTTATTTATTTAATTATTTTTTGTGTCTCAATAAGAGTGAGATCATTATAATCTCTATTGGAGCAGTTGTTTTTGGATGAGGGCCGGCTGGTTAATGGCTGGTTTTGAGATGGTGATTGGGGGGGTGATTTAGGGCAGTTAAGTGTAAAATGTGTGATGGGTAAGGGGGTTTAAAAGTGTGAAACACCATTCAGGAGAGAATAACCCCCCCCCCCCCCCCCCAAATCCCTCAAATACAAATAATTAGAATATCTGATGTAAATGTAAGACACGCTTAATACATTTCTAAGAATTATGTCTACATATTAAACTAGTACACTTAAATTCAGAGATCACACAACTAAGTATATTATGTCACACCCTATGTTTTACACCCTAACATAAATAATATATGTGTGTTTACATTAGGTAGCTAGGTCATATGTGTGTAGTTAGAGTTAGCTAGCTAAATTAGTTATAAATTCATTGGCTGACCTAACTTTAATTTATAAGTTATAACTAGCTAACCTATATTAAATTTATGAGTTATAAATAACCAGCTACCCTTGCTTTAATGTATAAGTTATAACTAGCTAACCTTGCTTTAATGTATAAGTTATAACTAGCTAACCTAGCTTTAATTTTAAGTTGTAAATAACTAGCTAACCTAGCTTTAATTTTAAGTTGTAAATAACTAGCTAACCTAGCTTTAATTTTAAGTTGTAAATAACTAGCTAACCTAGCTTTAATTTTAAGTTGTAAATAACTAGCTAACCTAGCTTTCATTTATAACTTATTAATAACCAGCTAACCTACACTACGCAAAAAGACAGCGTATCTGGGGGTATCTATATCCGGAAAGTTTCAAATTCTGTGCATTTCCGGGTATATCAGGAGCATATACGGGGTGGACTGCTTCCAAATACGGAGTGTGTCCGGAATGGGAACATTTCTACACGCGACATATCAGGAATCCGTATATCTATCAAGAAAACCTTTTGTTTGTGCAAATAATTCTGAGTAAATACACAATAAAATGTATCCAAAGATATCTCTGAGTCTAAAATGTTGTCATAATGTATAAGTAGCTCTGGCCCTATGGCAAATGTAGAAACATGTTTTGATGAAGACGTAAGCATTTCTTGACAAATGTATTCCCCAGGATATTGTCCATGTTGTATACTTTGCATATATTGAGCCCTTATATTTCAGGATATTGTCCCAAGTATGATATAAAGCATATATTGACTCAATAAATGTCATGATATTTGCAATAGAAAGAAAAGTACAGAAATGCTTGGATATGGTCCGTATTTTGAACATATACGTACTTGATGAATAGTCAAGATATTTACATATATGCATGCTTTTCGTGCAGTGCTAGCTTTCATTTATAACTTATTAATAACTAGCTAACCTAGCTGTAATTTGTGTGTGTGTGTTAGCTAGGATAAATGTGTGTTAGTTAGCAAGGTTATATGTGTGTAGTTTGCATTAGCTAGCTAAGTTAGCTAGCCTATGTGTGATTTAGTTAGCTAGGTAAAGTGTGTGTTAGTTAGCGTTAGCTAGCTAAGGTAGCTAGGCTATGTGTGATTTAGTTAGCTAGGTAAAGTGTGTGTTAGTTAGCGTTAGCTAGCTAAGTTAGCTAGGTAATGTGTGTGTTAGTTAGATAGGTCAAATGTGTGTTAGTTAGCTAGGTTAAATGAGTGTTAGTTAACTAGGTTATTTGTGTATTAGTTAGCGTTAGCTAACTAAGTTAGCTAGGTAATGTGTGTGTTAGTTAGCTAGGATAAATGTGTGTTAGTTAGCTAGGTTATTTGTGTATTAGTTAGCGTTAGCTAGCTAAGTTAGCTAGGTAATGTGTGTGTTAGTTAGCTAGGATAAATGTGTGTTAGTTAGCAAGGTTATATGTGTGTAGTTTGCATTAGCTAGCTAGCTAGGCTATGTGTGAGTTAGTTAGCTAGGTAAAGTGTGTGTTAGTTAGCGTTAGCTAGCTAAGTTAGCTAGGTAATGTGTGTTAGTTAGATAGGTCAAATGTGTGTTAGTTAACTAGGTTTAATGTGTGTTAGTTAGCTAGTATAAATGTGTGTTAGCTAGCTAGGTTTTATGTGTGTAGTTAGCGTTAGCTAGCTACATTAGTTAGGTAATATGTGTGTTAGTTAGCTAGGATAAAGGTGTGTTAGTTAGCATTAGCTAGCTAAGTTAAAAAAGTTTATTTGTGTGTTAGTTAGCTAGGATAAAGGTGTGTTAGTTAGCATTAGCTAGCTAAGTTAAAAAAGTTTATTTGTGTGTTAGTTAGCTAGGATAAATGGGTGTAAGTTAGCCAGGATTAATGTGTATAAGTTAGCTATGTTAAATGTGTGTTAGTTACTTAGGATAAATATGTGTAGCCAGCATTAGCTAGCTAAGTTAGCTAGGTTATATTTGTGTGTTAGTTAGATAGCTAAGTTAGCTAAGTTGTGTTTTTGTAGTTAGCCTTAGCTAGCCAAGTTAGCTAGATTATATATGTGTTATATAGCTAGAGTTTACTACAGGATGTACTGACCTTAGGGTTAAATATACAACAATTTACAATGTGTTTGTCAGTGTTAGCACTGTTAGTTAACTAGTGTAAAACCAACACTAAGTCGGGTTGTAACAATCATGTTTAGGTTGTGTATCTCGGTAAATGATCTAAAGGTTTAGAGATTCATAGAACATTGTATAATTCGAGTTTCATTTCACATTAAACTCAGGTTTACTCTTCTTTTGTCTTTTCAGAAATGAATGCCATCCTGTTCCAGCTCATGTCCAGCTAGTAAGGTAGGAATTATGATATCCAGAAGAATCTCAAAAACTACTACAGCATGCAGAAGCGTGGAGAAGAGTACAGGCAAGGAGAAAACCTATCAGTGCTCAGACTGTGGGAAGAGCTTTACTCAACTGAGTAATTGGAAAAACCACCAGCGCATTCACACTGGAGAGAAACCGTATCAGTGTTTAGAGTGTGGGAAGAGTTTTAATCAACAGAGTAATCTGAAAAAACACCAGCACATTCACACTGGAGTAAAACCATATCAATGCTCAGACTGTGGCAAGAGTTTTATTGGAAAGAGTGGTCTCGAAGAACACCAGCGTATTCACACAGGAGAGAAACCGTATCACTGCTCAGACTGTGGGAAGAGTTTTGCTCATCAGTCTACTCTCAAACAACACCGGCGAGTTCATAGTGGAGAGAAACCGTATTACTGCTCAGACTGTGGGAAGAGTTTTACTCAATGGAGTCATCTCAAAAGACACCAAAGTATTCACACTGGGGTAAAACCGTTTCACTGCTCAGAGTGTGGCAAGAGCTTTATTGAACAGAGAGAACTTATAAAACACCAGCTCGTTCACACTGGAGAGAAACCGTATCACTGCACACTCTGTGGAAGGAGTTTTACTAAACAGGGTACACTCCGAAGACACCAGCGTATTCACACTGGAGTAAATCTATGTTACTGCTCAGACTGTGGGAAGAGTTTTACTGAATGGAGTCAACTTCAAAAACACCAAATCATTCACACTGGAGAGAAACCGTATCACTGCATAGAGTGTAGCAAGAGCTTTAATCGAGAGAGTACTCTAAGAAAACACCAGCACATTCATAGTAGAGTAAAACCGTTTCACTATTCAGACTGTGGGAAAAGCTTTACTGAATGGAGTCAACTTCAAAAACACCAACGCATTCACACTGGAGTAAAACCGTATCACTGCGCAGAGTGTGGGAAGAGTTTTGCTCAACAGAGTAATCTCAAAAGACACCAGCGTATTCACACTGGAGTAAATCTATATTACTGCTCAGACTGTGGGAAGAGTTTTACTGGGCAGAGTCAACTCCAAAAACACCAAATCATTCACACTGGAGAGAAACCGTATCACTGCCTAGAGTGTAGCAAGAGCTTTAATCGAGAGAGTACTCTAAAAAAACATCAGCACATTCATAGTAGAGTAAAACCATATCACTGCCTAGAATGTAGCAAGAGCTTTAATCGAGAGAGTACTCTAAGAAAACATCAGCGCATTCACAGTAGAGTAAAACCATCTCACTGCTCAGACCGTGAGAAGAATTTTACTCAAGAGAGTCATCTAATAAAACACCAGCACATTCACACTGAAGAAAAATCGTATTACTGCTCAGAGTGTGGGAGGAATTTTATTAAACATAGGCAACTCCAAAAACACAGATGTATTCACACCGGAGAGAAACCAAAGGAGCAACAATAAGAGGTGATCTCGTTCGTGATGAAGTGATTCATTGTCCCGTTTGTTTGATACTATATCATCCTGTTCCTTCCACTCCTTACAGAGTCAGGGAAGTCCGGTCTGAGTGCATGCTGGAAATTGTAGTTTTTGTTGTTTAGTTCAGAGCACAGATGAGGCAGACTGACAGTTAGTTCTGCACTTCAGCTTGGAGGAGTTTTATTTCTTTCCTCTGTAAAAAAAAAAACAGATTCAGTCCTGTTCTGTTGGTGGATTTCCTCCCATAAACAGCCACCACCATGTTTCACGGATGGGATGATGTTTTTGTGCTGGAATCCAGTGTTTCTTTCTAAACATTACACTTCTCATGTAAACCAGATGTTTTACAGATTTTGACCAGTAGGGTTGTAACAATCGTAAATTATCTAAACATGACTAAAACATTGAATAATTATATAAGTTTTATTTCATATTAAACTCAGGTTTACTCTTCCTTTGTCTCTTCAGAAATGAATGCCATCCTGTTCCAAGTCATGTCCAGCTAGGAAGGTAGGAATTATGACATCCAGAAGAATCTCCAAAACTTCTACAGCATGCAGAAGCGTGGAGAAGAGTACAGGCAAGGAGAAAACCCATCACTGCTCAGACTGTGGGAAGAGTTTTAATCAACTGAGTAACCTGAAAAAACACCAGCGCATTCACACTGGAGAGAAACCGTATCAGTGTTTAGAGTGTGGGAGGAATTTTACTGAACAGAGTCAACTTCAAAGACACAAACGCATTCACACGGAAGTAAAACCGTATCTCTGCTCAGACTGTGGGAAGAGTTTCATTAATCAGAGTACACTCCGAAAACACCGATTCATTCACACTGGAGAGAAACCGTTTCACTGCTCAGACTGTGGGAAGAGTTTTACCCAAAGGCCTCATCTTGTAAGACACCAGCGTATTCACACTGGAGAGAAACCATTTCACTGCACAAACTGTGGGAAGAGTTTTACTCAAAAGGTTGATCTCGTAAGACATCAACGTATTCACACTGGAGAGAAACCGTATCACTGCTCAGATTGTGGGAAGAGTTTCACTAAACAGAGTCAACTCCGAAACCACCAACTCATTCACACGGAAGTAAAACCGTATCTCTGCTCAGACTGTGGGAGGAGTTTCACTCAACAGAGTACACTCCGAAAACACCAACGCCTTCACACTGGAGAGAAACCGTATCTCTGCTCAGACTGTGGGTGGAGTTTTACTCATAGGCATCATCTCGTAAGACACCAGCGTATTCACACTGGAGAGAAACCGTATCACTGCACAAACTGTGGGAAGAGTTTTACTCAAAAGGTTGATCTCGTAAGACACCAGCGCGTTCACACTGGAGAGAAACCGTATCACTGCACAGTCTGTGGGAAGAATTTTTCTGATCAGAGTACACTCCGAAGACACCAACGCCTTCACTCTGGAGAGAAACCGTATCACTGCTCAGACTGTGGGAAGAGTTTTACTGAAAAGGTTGGTCTCGTAAGACACCAGCGCGTTCACACTGGAGAGAAACCGTACTACTGCACAGTCTGTGGGAAGAATTTTACTGAACAGAGTACACTCAGAAAACACCAACGCCTTCACACTGGAGAGAAACCGTATCGGTGCTCAGAGTGTAGCAACAGCTTTAATCGTCAGAGTACTCTGAAAAAACACCAACAGATTCACATTAGAGTAAAACCATATCACTGTTCAGACTGTGGGAAGAGTTTCATTAATCAGAGTACACTCCGAAAACACCAATTCATTCACACTGGAGAGAAACCGTTTCACTGTTCAGACTGTGGCAAGAAATTTACTGAACAGAATAATCTCAAAAGACACCAACGCATTCACACCAAAGTAAAACCATATCAATGCTCAGAGTGTAGCAAGAGCTTTACTGCACAGAGTGAACTCAGAAAACACCAGCGCATTCACACTGGAGAGAAACCGTTTAACTGCTCAGACTGTGGAAAGAGTTTTACTCAAAGGCCTCATCTTGTAAGACACCAGCTTTTTCACACTGGAGAGAAACCATTTCACTGCACAAACTGTGGGAAGAGTTTTACTCAAAAGGTTGATCTCGTAAGACATCAACGTATTCACACTGGAGAGAAACCGTATCACTGCTCAGATTGTGGGAAGAGTTTCACTAAACAGAGTCAACTCCGAAACCACCAACTCATTCACACGGAAGTAAAACCGTATCTCTGCTCAGACTGTGGGAAGAGTTTCATTAATGAGAGTCAACTCCGAAAGCACCAATTCATTCACACTGGAGAGAAACCGTTTCACTGCTCAGACTGTGGGAAGAGTTTTACTCAAAAGGTTGATCTCGTAAGACATCAGCGCGTTCACACTGGAGAGAAACCGTATCACTGCACAGTCTGTGGGAAGAATTTTACTCATAGGCATCATCTCGTAAGACACCAGCGTATTCACACTGGAGAGAAACCATATCACTGCACAAACTGTGTGAAGAGTTTTACTCAAAAGGTTGATCTCGTAAGACATCAGCGCGTTCACACTGGAGAGAAACCGTATCACTGCACAGTCTGTGGGAAGAATTTTTCTGATCAGAGTACACTCCGAAGACACCAACGCCTTCACTCTGGAGAGAAACCATATCACTGCTCAGCATGTGGGAAGAGTTTTACTGAAAAGGTTGGTCTCGTAAGACACCAGCGCGTTCACACTGGAGAGAAACCGTACTACTGCACAGTCTGTGGGAAGAATTTTACTGAACAGAGTACACTCAGAAAACACCAACGCCTTCACACTGGAGAGAAACCGTATCGGTGCTCAGAGTGTAGCAACAGCTTTAATCGTCAGAGTACTCTGAAAAAACACCAACAGATTCACATTAGAGTAAAACCATATCACTGTTCAGACTGTGGGAAGAGTTTCATTAATCAGAGTACACTCCGAAAACACCAATTCATTCACACTGGAGAGAAACCGTTTCACTGTTCAGACTGTGGCAAGAAATTTACTGAACAGAATAATCTCAAAAGACACCAACGCATTCACACCAAAGTAAAACCACATCAATGCTCAGAGTGTAGCAAGAGCTTTACTGCACAGAGTGAACTCAGAAAACACCAGCGCATTCACACTGGAGAGAAACCGTTTAACTGCTCAGACTGTGGAAAGAGTTTTACTCAAAGGCCTCATCTCGTAAGACACCAACTTTTTCACACTGGAGAGAAACCATTTCACTGCACAAACTGTGGGAAGAGTTTTACTCAAAAGGTTGATCTCGTAAGACATCAACGTATTCACACTGGAGAGAAACCGTATCACTGCTCAGATTGTGGGAAGAGTTTCACTAAACAGAGTCAACTCCGAAACCACCAACTCATTCACACGGAAGTAAAACCGTATCTCTGCTCAGACTGTGGGAGGAGTTTCATTAATGAGAGTCAACTCCGAAAGCACCAATTCATTCACACTGGAGAGAAACCGTTTCACTGCTCAGACTGTGGGAGGAGTTTTACTCATAGGCATCATTTCGTAAGACACCAGCGTATTCACACTGGAGAGAAACCGTATCACTGCACAAACTGTGTGAAGAGTTTTACTCAAAAGGTTGATCTCGTAAGACACCAGCGCGTTCACACTGGAGAGAAACCATATCACTGCACAGTCTGTGGGAAGAATTTTTCTGATCAGAGTACACTCCGAAGACACCAACGCATTCACACTGGAGAGAAACCGTATCACTGCTCAGCATGTGGGAAGAGTTTTACTGAGCAGAGTGACCTTCAAAAGCACCAAATCATTCACACTGAAAAGAAACCGTATCACTGCTCAGATTGTGGGAAGAGTTTCACTAAACAGAGTCAACTCCGAAAACACCAACTCATTCACACTGAAGTAAAACCGTATCTCTGCTCAGACTGTGGGAAGTGTTTCATTAATCAGAGTACACTCCGAAAGCACCGATTCATTCACACTGGAGAGAAACCGTTTCACTGCTCAGACTGTGGAAGGAGTTTTACTCAAGGGAATCATCTTGTAAGACACCAGCGTATTCACACTGGAGAGAAACCATTTCACTGCACAAACTGTGGGAAGAGTTTTACTCAAAAGGTTGATCTCGTAAGACACCAGCGCATTCACTCTGGAGAGAAACCGTATCACTGCTCAGACTGTGGGAAGAGGTTTACTGAAAAGGTTGGTCTCGTAAGACACCAGCGCGTTCACACTGGAGAGAAACCGTATTACTGCACAGTCTGTGGGAAGAATTTTACTGAACAGAGCACACTCAGAAAACACCAACGCATTCACACTGGAGAGAAACCATATCACTGCTCAGACTGTGGGAAAAGTTTTACTCAAAAGTCTGATCTTGTAAGACACCAGGGAGTTCATAGTGGAGAGAAACCGTATTACTGCAGAGACTGTGGGAAGAATTTTACTGAAAAGAATAAACTCCAAAAACACCGATGTGTTCACACTGGAGAAAAAACAAAGGAGCAACAATAAGAGGTGATCTCGTTCGTGATGAAGTGATTCATTGTCCCGTTTGTTTGATACTATATCATCCTGTTCCTTCCACTCCTTACAGAGTCAGGGATGTCCGGTCTGAGTGCATGCTGGGAATTGGAGTTTTTGTTGTTTAGTTCAGAGTCCAGATCAGGCAGACTGACAATAAGTCCTGCACATCAGCTTAGAGGAGATTTATTTCTTTCAGCTCTTTTCTGTTGGTGGATTTCCTCCCATAAACTGCTGCTTCATCTCGTTTTACAACATTAACTCTTAAAATTTAACTTTTCTTTCAGAATTTACTGGTATAATTCAGAATTCAGTTCATCACAGATACCAAAGAAAATGTCCCAAATTATTATACTGATTATACATTATACAGCCACCACCATGTTTCACAGATGGGATGAGGTTTTTGTGCTGGAATGCAGTGTTTCCTTTTAAACGTTACACATTCTGATGTAAACCAGATGTGTCACAGATTTTGACCTGTAGGGTTGTGACAATCGGGTTCAGATCTCCAATCTCAGCAAATTATCTAAAGATTTTGAAATTTATAAAACATTGAATAATCAGAGATTTGTTTGACATTAAATTCAGGTTTACTCTTCCTTTGTCTCTTCAGAAATGAATGCCATCCTGTTCCAAGTCATGTCCAGCTAGGAAGGTAGGAAATATGACGTCCAGAAGAATCTCCAAAACTACTACAGCATGCAGAAGCGTGGAGAAGAGTACAGGCAAGGAGAAAACCCATCAGTGCTCAGACTGTGGGAAGAGTTTTACTCAACTGAGTAACCTGAAAAAACACCAGCGCATTCACACTGGAGAGAAACCGTATCACTGTTCAGAGTGTGGGAAGAGTTTCAATCATCAGAGTAATCTGAAAAAACACCAACGCATTCACAATGGAGTAAAACCATATCAATGCTCAGACTGTGGCAAGAGCTTTACTGAACAAAGTGAACTCATAAGACACCAGCGCATTCACACTGGAGAGAAACCGTTTAACTGCTCAGACTGTGGGAAGAGTTTTACGCAAAGGTATCATCTTGTAAGACACCAGCGCGTTCACACTGGAGAGAAACCATTTCACTGCACACAGTGTAGCAAGAGCTTTACTGAACAGAGTAAACTCAAAAGACACCAGCGCGTTCACACTGGAGAGAAACCGTATTACTGCACAGTCTGTGGGAAGACCTTTACTCAACAGGGTACACTCCGAAGACACCAACGCCTTCACATTGGAGAAAAAACGTATCACTGTTTAGACTGTGGGAGGAGCTTTAATCGACAGAGTAATCTGAAAAAACACCAGCACCTTCACACTAAGGTAAAACCGTATGTCTGGTCAAAGTGTGGGAGGAGTTTCATTAAACAGAGTGACCTCAGAAAACACCAACGTATTCACACTGAAGAAAAACCGTATCACGGCTCAGACTGTGGGAAGAATTTTTCTGAACAGTGTAATCTCAATAGACACCAATGCATTCACACTGGAGTAAATATGTATGACTGCTCAGACTGTGGGAAGAGTTTTACTGACCAGACTCAACTCCAAAAACACCAAATCATTCACACTGACGTTAAACCGTATCTGTGCTCAGAGTGTGGGAAGAGCTTTACTGAACAGAATGATCTCGTAAGACACCAGCGCGTTCACACTGGAGAGAAACCATATCACTGCATACAGTGTAGCAAGAGCTTTACTGATCAAAGTAAACTCAAAAGACACCTGCGCGTTCACACTGGAGAGAAACCCTTTTACTGCACAGTCTGTGGAAAGAATTTTAATGATAAGAGTACACTCCGAAGACACCAACACATTCACACTGGAGTTAAACCACATCAATGCTCATATTGTAGCAAGAGCTTTACTGAACAGAGTAAACTCAAAAGACACCAGCGCGTTCACACTGGAGAGAAACCGTATCACTGCTCAGACTGTGGGAAGAGTTTTACTGGGCAGAGTAAACTTCAAACCCACCAAATCATTCACACTGAAGAGAAACCGTATCACTGTTCAGCATGTGGGAAGAGCTTTAATCGACAGAGTTATCTGAAAAAACACCAGCGTATTCACAGTGGAGAGAAACCGTATTACTGCACAGTCTGTGAGAAGAGATTTACTCAAAAGTTTGAACTTGTAAGACACCAACGTATTCACACTGCAGAGAAACCGTATCACGGCTCAGACTGTGGGAAGAATTTTTTTGAACAGAGTAATCTCAATAGACACCAACTCATTCACACTGGAGTAAATCTGTATGACTGCTCAGACTGTGGGAAGAGTTTTACTGACCAGACTCAACTCCAAAAACACCAAATCATTCACACTGATGTTAAACCGCATCTATGCTCAGAGTGTGGGGAGAGCTTTACTGAACAGAGTCAACTCCAAGGACACCAACTCATTCACACTGACGTTAAACCGTATCTGTGCTCAGAGTGTGGGGAGAGCTTTACTGAACAGAGTCAACTCCAAGGACACCAACTCATTCACACTGACGTTAAACCGTATCTATGCTCAGAGTGTGGGGAGAGCTTTACTGAACAGAGTCAACTCCAAGGACACCAACTCATTCACACTGACGTTAAACCGTATCTGTGCTCAGAGTGTGGGGAGAGCTTTACTGAACAGAGTCAACTCCAAGGACACCAACTCATTCACACTGACGTTAAACCGTATCTGTGCTCAGAGTGTGGGGAGAGCTTTACTGAACAGAGTCAACTCCGGAAGCACCAATTCATTCACACTGGAGAGAAACCGTATCACTGCATACAGTGTAGCAAGAGCTTTACTGATCAAAGTAAACTCAAAAGACACCAGCGCGTTCACACTGGAGAGAAACCATTTTACTGCACAGTCTGTGGGAAGAATTTTAATGATCAGAGTACACTCCGAAGACACCAACACATTCACACTGGAGTTAAACCACATCAATGCTCATATTGTAGCAAGAGCTTTACTGCACAAAGTGAACTCACAAGACACCAGCGCATTCACACTGGAGAGAAACCGTATCACTGCACAGTCTGTGGGAAGAATTTTAATGATCAGAGTACACTCCGAAGACACCAACGCATTCACACTGGAGGGAAACCGTATAACTGCTCAGACTGTGGGAGGAGTTTTACTGGGCAGAGTAAACTTCAAACCCACCAAATCATTCACACTGAAGAGAAACCGTATCACTGTTCAGCATGTGGGAAGAGCTTTAATCGACAGAGTTATCTGAAAAAACACCAGCGTATTCACAGTGGAGAGAAACTGTATCACTGTTCAGACTGTGGGAAGAAATTTATTGAACAGAATAAACTCAAAAGACACCAACGCATTCACAGTGGAGTAAAACCACATCAATGCTCAGACTGTAGCAAGAGCTTTACTGCACAAAGTGAACTCACAAGACACCAGCGCATTCACACTGGAGAGAAACCATTTAACTGCTCAGACTGTGGGAGGAGTTTTACACAAAGGTCTTGTCTCGTAAGACACCAGCTAGTTCACACTGGAGAGAAACCATTTCACTGCACACAGTGTAGCAAGAGCTTTACTGAACAGAGTAAACTCAAAAGACACCAGCGCGTTCACACTGGAGAGAAACCGTATTACTGCACAGTCTGTGGGAAGAGTTTTACTGATCAGAGTACACTCCAAAGACACCAACGTGTTCACACTGGAGAGAAACCGTATCACTGCTCAGTCTGTGGGAAGAGTTTTACTGGGCAGAGTAAACTTCAAACCCACCAAATCATTCACACTGAAGAGAAACCGTATCACTGCTCAGCATGTGGGAAGAGCTTTAATCGACAGAGTAATCTGAAAAAACACCAGCGTATTCACACTGGAGAGAAACCGTATTACTGCACAGTCTGTGGGAGGAGTTTTAAGCAAAGGTCTTTTCTTGTAAGACACCAGCTAGTTCACACTGGAGAAAAACCATTTCACTGCACACAGTGTAGCAAGAGCTTTACTGAACAGAGTAAACTCAAAAGACATCAGCGCGTTCATACTGGAGAGAAACCAAAGGAGCAACAATAAGAGGCGATCTCAATCCTGATGAAGTGATTCATTGTCCCGTTTGTTTGATACTATATCATCCTGTTCCTTCCACTCCTTACAGAGTCAGGGACGTACATGCTGGGAGTTGTAGTTTTAGTTGTGTAGTTCAGAGTCTGGATCAGGCAGACTGACAGCACCAGGACTGACAATTAGTCCTGCACATCAGCTTATTCATTTCCTCCCATAAACTGACACTTCTGCTCCTTCTACAACATGAACTCTTAAGATTCAGCTCACCCACAGATGTGCTGATATTTTCCTCAGAATTGACTGGTATAATTCTACATTCATTGTTCCATTGTTCTAAGCCATGCTCAACAAATGGCCCAAGTGTGTATACTGATACTTCCGCCACCATGTTTCACAGATGCAATAAGGTGTTTGTGCTGGAATGCAGTGTTTCCTTCTAAACATTACACTTCTGATGTAAACCAGATGTGTCACAGATTTTGACCAGTAGGGTAGTAACAATCGTGTTCAGATCTTGTATCTCAGCAAATTATCTAAAGATTTAGAGATTTAAAGAACATTGTCCCTTTTGTTTGATACTACAGCTCTAAAAAGTTACCCAATAGCAGTGTGTAAGACTGGTGGAGGAGAACATGCCAAGATGCATAAAATAACTGTGAAAGCTGAAAGCTCTTCTTTTTTTTTTTTTTAGTTCAGCCATTTTTTATTTTTTTGGAGCTTGAGGAAGATGTTGTCTTACAGAGAGACCTATGTATATAACATGTCCACCAATTAAGCATACCCTTGTATGAGTGTATTTAAACCAATATTCGTTTGGTTTAATGTCTGATTATGTTACTTTTTAACCCTTTTTATTGATTTGGTGTATTTTTTTTTTTAGTTTAGTTCTTTGCATTTGCTTACTAAGTTTATTAACTTAGTTTATTTCCGCATTTGTTTGTAAATCCTTTCTTTTCCAGTTTTCTACTGGCCTTGTTGTTGTTGTTGTTTTACATTGTTAACTTGTAAATTGAGATTTGAAGTTGTCTTACAAATGCCAAAATGTTAATAAAAGCATATTAAGGATCATATTCATAATGACATTACACTGATTCTGAGTTTAATTTTTTAACGTCAATTTTTACGTGCTTTGTTCCCCTTTTCAAAACCAGTTAATATTTAATGTTGTTTCAAACTACAACCAACATTGTTTAAACACTGTTTTAATGTTGACGTGTCGGTCATGTTTAGATGTGTAATGAGATTAGAAATACAGTATGGATACAGTATCTGCAGATGTTACACAAGGTGAGTGTCTGTATCTGTGAGCAGGTATAGGTGAGAATCTGTTGTGAAAATAGCAGCTAAAATGAAGATCTCAGAGCTTAGAGCTGATCAATGGCTGATAGATTAAAGATGATGGGTGATTGGGGGCTGTTCAGAAGGGGTAGGTGTGAAGATCACTTAGGAGTAAATGGCTTTCTTCACAATCCCCTTAATTATCTATGTATATATTTAATTTTAAAATACAGTTTTTGGGAAAATCAGTAGAATGTGCTCAGTGTCCTAGAATTCAAAGGGTTAACCACAACATTAACCAATCAAATACCTTAATAACTGTAAAATCGAGCAAACTCCACACAACAGGTGAAGAACAATTACCTAAAGATATGCTGACATGTATATGTGTGGATTACATAAATCTAGATTACTGTGTATAAATACAGTAACTATGTGAATATGGTAACTACCACATGTGTTTCTGTGAAATGGATTGTGCAGTTTGTGCTACTTGGAGGTTTTAGTTTGGTCATTGGTGAAACACGGCCTAAAAAAAGTCTTAAAGGATATATTTAGTCTCTTGCTGATCTGGGTGGCTGTTTTTTCACCTCCAGCAGGACTTTACCTTCACACACTGTCAGGGTTTTACAGGTTTCCTCTAGAGACCGGCGAGAGCAGGTGCTGAGTGCAGGGATTTGGGCAGTGTTAATGTATTTTGATGCCCAGTAGGCTCCTGTGTCCCAGTGATTAATGAGGTAAACAGGGTTTGTCCTCTTTAAGGCTTTGCATATGTAAAGGATCAACACTTTATAAAAAAACACTATATACTATATATATATATATTTTTTTTTGTATAGAATTATGACCACACAAAAAAAACTGTATGTTTTAATGTTTTTCACTCATTTAAAAGACGTAAATGTAAAAAACGACTCCATTTTTATTGGTATTTTCAATACTGTCCCATTTTTTTTTTGTAATTTGAGGTTGTAATATGTACAGTACCAGTCAAACTTTAGTGTTTTTTGTTTTTTCATTATTTATTTTTGCTGCATTGTAGATTAATACTATTAAGAAAACAGAAAAAGTGTCAAACAAACCAAAATATGTTTTATATTTTACATGATTCATTATGTGTTCCTTCATAATCTGATAGATCACTTTACCATTCATTTACTATGTGCGAAGTAAAGAAAAATGAGGATCAGCATTGCCTGGTTGCTTTGGGTGTTTGATAAATATAAAATATCAATTAATACACATATCAGAGAGATATAGAGAGAATAAATGTTTGATGATGTTTTGAGGAAAACAGCATTACTGTACTGTATTAAATGCTCTGTAAATAGCAGTAACACACTACTCATACCCCCATAAATCTTTACACTTCCTACACACCACACTGTACAGGACCCTGTGGTGAGAACCTGCAAAATACACAAAATTCAGATTATATATTACATCACACTCCACTGTAAATACAGTATTAACCCCACAGGCAGAACCCAGAGGGGGATCTAATACCATAATACTGCTGTTCTGTCTCCCCCTGCAGGCACTGCATTTAACTACAAAACACACACACACACACACACACACACACACACACACTGACTGTTTTCAAACACTTGGCCAAACTGCTCCATCCAAGCCACTTCAGTTTGTGAATCAGTTTCTCTGATTTTGCTATTTCTAGGTTTATGTTTGAGTAAAATGAACATTGTTGTTTTATTCTATAAACTACAGACAACATTTCTCCCAAATTACAAATAAAAATATTCTCATTTAGAGCATTTATTTACAGAAAATGAGAAATGTCTAAAATAACAAAAAAAGATGCAGAACTTTCAGACCTCAAATAATGCAAAGAAAACAAGTTCATATTCATAAAGTATTAAGAGTTCAGAAATAATCAATATTTGGTGGAATAATCCTGGTTTTTAATCACAGTTTTTTTCATGCATCTTGGCATCATGTTCTCCTCCACAAGTCTTACACACTGCTTTTGGATAACTTCAAGCAGTTCAGTTTGGTGGTTTGATGGTTTGTGATCATCCATCTTCCTCTTGATTATATTCCAGAGATTTTCAATTTGCTAATCAATCAAAGAAAATCATCATTTTTAAGTGATCTCTTTTTTTAGAGCTGTACTTTTAGCAGTGTAGTTTATACCTGATCTGATTGATGAGACTGAAACATGTGATTTGGGTTTCGCCACACAAGCCAACATTTACCAATCAAACCTGAGCAGGTTCTGAAACCACCCAGAACATCTGACTCACCTCCACTCTTCAGAAACATCAGCCAGAGAACAGATTAAAACCCACAGCGCCGTGACCGAGTGTGTGATACATGAGTCAGTGACATTTCAATAAACACTACATGCTGCAGTTTTCATTCTGTAGATAAAATACATATAGACGTATTAGTATTACATATAGACATATCTATCCAAACACACACGTACACACATATACAACTGTGCAGCAACAGATTCAGATAAAGCTAAGGCTGCTCACACTGTTGCAATACATGCTGATCCTAAAAAGAAAAAATAGGAATTAAATTAGAAAAATTAAAAATAAAATAAAACAACACAGAAGCACAAACAACAATAATAGGGGTTGATACAGTATAAAAAAGAGGCAAGTGAAGGTGCAGTAAGAAATTTTTAACTATTATAAGACATATACTAAGATATATAAATACAATCAATAAAAAAAATTTCCTGCACGTGCTCAGGAAAGAGGATTCCATATCAATAGGAGATAAAAATGCATAAAAAAGAAAGTGAAAAGTAAGTTAAAGTTAGGCACATGACTTTAAGCATAAAGTTATCCAAAAGCAGTGTGTAAGACTGGTGGAGGAGAACATGATGCCAAGATGCATGAAATTAAAACTGTGAAATATTGATTATTTCTGAACTCTTAAAACTTTATGAATATGAACTTGTTTTCTTTGCATTATTTGAGGTCTGAAAGCTCTGCATCTTTTTTGTTATTTCAGTCATTTCTCATTTTCTGTAAATAAATGCTCTAAATGAGAATATTTTTATTTGTAATTTGGGAGAAATGTTGTCTGTAGTTTATAGAATAAAACAACAATGTTCATTTTACTCGACTATATATATATATATATATATATATATGTGGGCACGCCTGTCTTTATAACATTTCAGACTTCACCCTCACGCCTCACGTGTGTGTGTGTGTGTGTGTGTGTGTGTGTGTGTGTGTGTGTGTGTGTGTGCACAGGGACTTTTTGCAGTTGTTGGCCTTAAGACTTGTTGTTTCTGCTGTGAGTTTGGTAACGATGCCAAAAGACTCAGGGGCTTTACTGGCAAAGTCTAAACACAGCAATCACTGCCAATTCAAGCAAAGAACCCAACACACACACACACACACACTCACACACACACACACACACACACACTCACACACACACACACCCAGACACACACTCCCACAGTTAGTCGTGAGGGTGAAGTCTGAAATGTTATAAAGACAGGCGTACCCACGTGCATCACGCTGTCCTTCTTACTGCCAGCCGGCCCAATCAGCTTTCACTATCCTCACATCCTTCCATCCTCACATCCCTCCATCCTCACATCCCTCCATCCTCACATCCTTCCATCCACTGCAGCAGCACTTAGTATACACTAGAGGTGGGCGATACTGGGAATTTTGGTATCGATCCGATACCAAGTAAAGCAGAGCCAGTATTGCCGATATCGATACCGACACTTAATATTTTAATATTTAAGCTCATATATATAAGGTTTAAAATTTAACATCATTATTTATCCATATGTGTCCCGTTATCGTTTTCATATCTTTAATATTAATGTACAATGTAGAAAATACATTAAATGAAGAAATAAAGCATAAAAACCCTGATTAAGAAGGTGTTCCAGACTTTTCACTGATTCTATATGAATGTGTTCACTGTAAAGCTGATATACAATGGGTGAATTGTAAACTTTATATTTACTATAGTAATTTGAATGCAGTGCTGTAAAATCAGTGAACAGGATTCTGTGTTTCAGTCCCACAGAGATCTGCAGAAATTAATTATTAAACCAATTACTGACTTGAAGACAAAGCAGGTAATAACAGTTTAGTCAGTAATTGCTGCTGCTACAGTAAAGGATTTAGCTATAAAGATGTTTTCTGCACCGTGAGCGCGCCACTTCTTCATCCCCACAAACGATTAAAGCACTCGACTGCCGAGCCTCGCTCTCTTTCTGCTCAGCAATAAACACAAACGACTCAATTAATATTACAGCTCTGAGAGGAAACCTGTCTCACACACCAATCGCACAATATCAACCGGTACATAAATCAAATATATATAACATATTTATCCCTATATCAAGAGTGGTGTTTCCATAAATGTGTAAATGTGACCTATAGTGTGACGATAGTATATATATATATATATGGGTACCACTTTAAAATAAGGCTCATTTATGAAAGGGTTTATAAATAGTTTAGAAAGACGTTTATTATTGTTATTAATTACCATTAATAAGCAGTTATAACACATAAATAATTGGAAAAGAGCAACAGTGGCCTGCCATGTACCAAATATTGATTCCACATGAATTTATTCTGTTAAACCTCAGATCTTACTAGATGCTTATCTTACTTTTTCTTTTCCACTTTTTCCATCAGTACGCATTAACTTAATTTATGTTAATAACTTTATTCAATTAACTAAAATAACAAAATGACTAAACTTACTTGTATTTATAGCTTAATTTATAACCATTAATAAATTCCTTTATAAACTATTTATAAACCCTTTATAAAGGGGCCTTATTTTAAAGTGATACTGAGATGTGAGCCGACAAGTTTATGCCATATACGAAACATCTATAATACTATGTGTATATGTAGAATGAGGAACATAATTAATTGATCCCCTACTGATTTTGAAAGTTTATCACTTAACTATAAAAGACATTAACAGTTTTAAGGTAGGTTTATTTGAATCGACAGATTAAAATTCTGATAAAATTCTGATAAAATGTGCTGGAAAAAAAAACAAACTAGTAATTCTGACCCCCATGAGCTACTCTTAGTCTCACCTCGCCATGTGAATAATAGACACCTGTCACAGAATCGATTCCATACAAACCTCTTAACCACAACGGACAAGAGCTGTCAAAGAGCCGTCAGAAAACAGCAGGCACAAGATTATAAAGGCTAATATATAGGCTATATATAGGCTAAAAGACCGTCAGAAAGAAGCTGTGTGATTGCTCTCGCTCTGGAGCTCCATACAAGATCTTCTCCACCACCTCATAGGGTAAGGATGATTCTGGGAAAGAAGGGATGAGCTTGTTAATGATCTCAAGGGAGCTGGGAGCACAGTCACTAAGAAAAGCAATATTAACACAAATAAAGCTCATGTAGAGCTCATCGGAATTATTCAGAGGCTTGGGAGGATGTGATTTGGTCAGATGAAACTCTTTTTCAGAACTGAGCTCTTTGGAATCAACTCGACTCGCCATGTTTGGAGACAGAGGAGTTCTAGATATAACCTCAAATGTGGAGGTAGAAACATTCTGCTTTGGCGCAGAATTCACCGCATTGATGGACTAATGAATAGGATCATGTATAGAATCTTGAAAAAAAAAACTCCTGGTCTCGGAACACTAAAAACTGGTCATGGATGGGTCTTCCAGCATGACAATGACCCAAAACATACAGCATCTTCCTCTTGATTATATTCCAGAGGTTTTCAATTTGGTAAAATCAAAGAAACTCATCATTTTTAAGTGCTCTCTTATTATTTTCCAGAGCTGTATGTGTGTAGGTAGATAGATAGATAGCTTTTATAAAGGATTAACAGATTTATTCTAGCTTTGGAGCAGATTCTTTCAGCAGGTCATAGGAGTTAAAATTCACACACACACACACACACACACACATCATTTGAATTTCATGTCCACGGCTGAGTGTTCAGGTGCGTTCGTTTCTTTGAGGCTCTCAGGTGAAAGTACAGGGCAGGAGTCTCTGACCTTCTGCCTCCAACTTACAATTCCAGCCTTACAGATCACAGACCCAGCTCTCAAACAGCTCCTTAAAACAGAGAGAGAGAGAGAGAGAGAGAGACAGAGAGAGAGAGAGAGGGAGGAAAAGAGATAGAGATCAGGATGCCTTCTGAAAAGAACAAGCCCTGATACAATCCTTTCCCACCATTGTTATGTTATCCTAACCCACGAGAGCCCAGACCCATTTCTGAATATTGATACCAAATTCAAAATTTAATCAGATAAATTCAGTGAGCAGCTCAATCATGTGTGATTCTGATTGTGAATTATTATTTATAGGTAATCAACTGTGCATCGTACAGCTTGATTTAGGGCATGTTGCTGTGTCTTTGCTATCATAACGACGGGAAAAGTACACCTTGCGCGGCTCAAAACACGCAAAAGCATGCACTTATTCTCTTAATTAATCATGGGTGTGGTTAATTTTGGGCTTAACCTAAAATAAACCAATCAGAGTACCTCTTGCTCATCATTCCCATTAAGAGTCGGGTGAGCTCTGACTTTGGCGGATTGCTATTTTAACAGTGCAGCTACCAGAGGATGTATGTATCTAATATCAATATATCATCTTATAGGTAACATACTCTATATGGATACATCACTTTTGATATAGGGATGCATATCTCATATATTGCATTTTTGTATTGGTATTTACAGGCACTGAGTTATAGATGGAAATTGTGGGTTCCTTTAATTGTTGATTATATATACAGTATTTTATTTAGAGTTTGACATATGTTTACTTGTTCAGGAACTGCAGATTGAAGCTTTTTAGTGAACTGTGATGATTGAATAAGTGTACAGTCCCTGTCAAACTGAACACAATACATTTAATGCAGTATAATATAGTTGCTTTAATGTTTTTGTTTCAGGACGATTGATGATAATATGTTTACTAGTGTTACAATTGAGACCTTGCTTTAAAATTTAAGTTTAAGATTTGAGCAGAGCAGAATAAAAAGGACCACAGGCTGTAATACACTCACACTCACCGTAAATCCCAGAAATATTGATTTAATGTATTTATTATGAGAGGTGTAAATGTAAATATGGGCATAGCTGTTGTAATGTAAATGTAAATATGTAAATGGATCATTAGCCAGACTGCTGTTTTTTCGAGACGCTCATTAAACAGCTCCACATGAAGGCAAATGCTATAGTGTGTGTGTGTGTGTGTGTGTGTACAGTGTGTGTGTGTATAGTGTGTGTGTGTATAGTGTGTGTGTGTATAGTGTGTGTGTAAAGTGTGTGTGTGTAAAGTGTGTGTGTATAGTGTGTGTGTGTATAGTGTGTGTGTGTGTGTGTGTATAGTGTGTGTGTGTGTAAAGTGTGTGTGTGTGTATAGTGTGTGTGTGTATAGTGTGTGTGTGTATAGTGTGTGTGTGTATAGTGTGTGTGTGTATAGTGTGTGTGTGTGTAGTGTGTGTGTATAGTGTGTGTGTGTATAGTGTGTGTGTATAGTGTGTGTGTGTATAGTGTGTGTGTGTGTGTGTGTATAGTGTGTGTGTGTGTAAAGTGTGTGTGTGTGTATAGTGTGTGTGTGTATAGTGTGTGTGTGTATAGTGTGTGTGTGTATAGTGTGTGTGTGTATAGTGTGTGTGTATAGTGTGTGTGTGTATAGTGTGTGTGTGTATAGTGTGTGTGTGTATAGTGTGTGTGTGTATAGTGTGTGTGTATAGTGTGTGTGTGTATAGTGTGTGTGTATAGTGTGTGTGTGTATAGTGTGTGTGTGTGTGTGTGTATAGTGTGTGTGTGTGTAGTGTGTGTGTATAGTGTGTGTGTGTATAGTGTGTGTGTATAGTGTGTGTGTGTATAGTGTGTGTGTGTGTGTGTGTATAGTGTGTGTGTGTGTAAAGTGTGTGTGTGTGTATAGTGTGTGTGTGTATAGTGTGTGTGTGTATAGTGTGTGTGTGTATAGTGTGTGTGTGTATAGTGTGTGTGTATAGTGTGTGTGTGTATAGTGTGTGTGTATAGTGTGTGTGTGTATAGTGTGTGTGTATAGTGTGTGTGTGTGTGTGTAGAGGTGGGATTAGTGGTGTAATTCAGTCTGAAGTATTGACCCGTGTGGTCGCAGTAATGCAGTGTTAATAATTAAAGGAAATGGGCTTTTTTTATCCAGGGTCAGACATTATTATCCAGCTACAGCATTATTTATTCAGGCCTTATCAATCTGAGACGGACATGTTTAGCCTGAGTTATCAGTCAGAGCTCCAGATCTCCAGCTCTGCAGCCTCTACATCGAATAGCGTAGCGGAGAACAACAGCTGAAGAATTATCTTGACTTGAAAAACTAAAGAATAATTTTAAATGTATTTACTGTGGGAAAAAATACTGTATACATAGCAAGAGATGTGCACTTAAATAAAAACAAAATGAAAAAAATATATATATCACATTATGAGTGTCACACATTTTACTGCATTCCTGTTTGTTTGTTCTTCTGTAGCTCCGCCCCCTCGTTACCTTCTCCAGGTTTTCCCTGTTTACTTTCCCGCCTTGTGTGTGTTTATTTATAGCCCTGTGTTTCAAGTTTCCTTTGTTGTTTCTTGTACATGTTAACATCCGTTCAGGTTGTGTTTGTTTCCTACACTCTAAAAAACAGAGGTACGATATGAGTACTTTTTTGTACTCAAAGGTACATTCTTTATAATTGTACCCTCAATGGTACAATATTGGTCTTTACAGGGTCAGATTTGTTCCCTTTGAAGTACAAAGTGTTTTCTAACAGCAATAAGTACAAATTTGTACCATTTAACCAGCCAAAGGGTACATTCAGAATTCTGCATCACTGTACTAATGAACAATATATATTTAAATTGCACATTTTTTATTTGAAAGCCAGACAATTTTGTATCATCAAGTTTTTGAGCCATTTTTAGTTGATGATAATGTTTATAATCTTTATAATCTATACTGGCACAAAAACCATGGGTACAAAAAAGGACTTTCACTGAAAGGTACTTTTTTGTGCCTCAATATAAGGTACAGCCCCAGCGACAAGCTTTGTACTCTTTTAAGTACAAATCTGTACTTATATTTCTTAGAGTGTATGTGTTCTCTGACGTCCTGTTTTTTTTTTGTTGTTTATTGTTTGTTTGTTTGTTTGTTTGTTTTTATCTTTGTAAGATAGCAATGAATCATTTCTTGCAAACAAATGTTTTATTTTTTAAAGAATAGATCAGGTACAAATGAAATGTGGCCTCAAACTTTAACTCATCCATTCTTATTTTTGTTTTGAGAAATATCAAAAAATAATTGATTTTTGTAATTGAAATACTTTGCAATAATGATTCTTACAGATCTTTACATCTTCATTAATAGGAAAAAATGTGAATAAACACTGATAAATTAATAACTGATAAGTAACGTCTAAACTAGTTATTAACTGATACTAGTTAAGACATTATTAATCATAAAAAATGTTAATGATTAAGAATGTTGTAAATAATAGCGTATTGACATTATATGATGACATTTATTTTAAAATGCATTGATTATATGATGATTAAAAATGTCTTAATTAGTGTCAGTTATAATAATTAGTTGAGATATTCTGTGGTAACTGCTGTTAATGAATGTATTCTGTATGAAACCACGTTTCCTGTTTGAAGCGTCTTTATTTTTAGAAGTGTAAATAAAAGGTACTCTCTATGGTAGCAGCTCATGATAATAAGAAGATAAAAACACCTTAATATTAATTTAATGAATTTAATCAGACAAATAAACATCACCATCGTTTCCCAGCTCAACTCCGTCCACCAGACATGCCCTAAATTCCCAGAACTCTCTGTCAGAATCCATTTCAGGATCATTCTGTTGTGTCTAAGAGCAGCATGCAAGATTAATAGAGTAATTCAGGCCCTGAGCAATGCGTGTGTGTTTTCCATCAAGGACACTGTGTTATTAACACCCATGAATCATGCCCTCAGTCTGCTCATCCGATCCCATCATGCCAATCCTTTGTCACTCTCCTCCTCAAACGACAGCTGGCTTCGGCCCAGTAATGAAAACATTTTACACCTTATTAACCACAGCTAATGAAGCGAGCCCTAACGCTAATAAGGAATATAGCGACCTCATTAACTTTAACTTGTGTATTTGGTGCATAAATAGCACACTATCACAAAAGTTCAGCGGTTTCTGTGTACGCTACAAATTGATGAATGGCTGCAGATGAGGAGGAGGTCTGAAGTTTGAAGGCTTTTCTGGAGGAAAAGTTTAGTTTAAATGAGATGAGGACAACAGAAGAATGTGTTATTGTTCAAAACTTTCACTGAATATTTCTCTCACTTTAGAACTTTTAGATTTTAGATTTTTTTTAATTTTAGACTTTAGACACACTTTTAGTCACAAATTACAAAATGTTTCACTGTGAGAAATCACAGTCTCACCTTCTGATCTACAGAAACATATTTATCACCAGAACTAAACACACGAGAACTAGTGATGCCATGCCAGAGAATCTCTATGGAGGAGAATACGCACTTAAAGTGAGTCTAACATCAACGAGAACCACCACAGCTAAACACTATTTACCTACAAACACACACACACACACACACACACACATTTGAATTTCGAAGCATTTCATTCTTCTGTATTATTGCACTGTTGTAATCTGTTGTCCATGAGAATACACACTTATCAGCCAATCAATCAAACAGCATATTAGCCCCGCCCACTGCACTGAAAAAAATGTTTAGCTGCACACTGAGTAAAAGTAAAAGATGGCATCCCAGCTAATGAGACAAAATAAATATATATATTTTTCCTATCATGTATTTAGTTTCACTGCATAGGGATGATTTATTTGTGCCATAAAAAAGTCAAATAAATTTTTTATTTTAAAATAGGTAATTTATTTATTCACTTTTTTATTTTAATATTTTATTTACTGAATCATGTTTTATCTTGCATTTTCTTTCATCCCTGGAATAATATTATGGATAATTCAGCTCTGAAAGGTTTAAAACAAACAAACAATAATAATAAAAAAAAGCTAGAGAACTAAAAAGACAGAAAGGTAAAAAGCGAGCAGTCCTCGTGGCAGGAGTGACTCCCCTGGCTGTACTCGTGTCCACAGCAGATTAACATATCTGCTCACACTTACCCATCGCCATCCATCTCCATTGTCCTGATGGAGCTGGATAACCTTGCTGTACAGATGGATGCCTGGAGTCAGACTAGCTTTTAGGGCACATCCTTCCTTGAAGGAGAGAGAGAGAGAGTGAAAAAACGAGTGTGAGAGAGAAAGGATGAGTGCTGTCTCTCTCTCTCTCTCTCTCTGTCTCTCTCGCTGTCTCTCTCTCTCCTGGCCTGATGCCAGACCTGTCTCCAGTCATGCACTGGGGGAGGTATCGTGTGCAGGCCTCCAGCGATGACTTATGGCAGGTAATGTCAGACAGATGGGGATGGATGTTGGAGATGAGGGGAAGCAGAGTATTTCTGACGTCTCTCCGCTGTCTCTCCGTTATCTCCTCTGCTGGAGTTATGTGAGGGAGCTCGGCCAATTTGTCTGCAGAGCTCAGGTCGGGTCAAACAGCGTTTTTTCAGCTGGACCTTGAGCATTTGTACAGATATGTCAATATATATATATATATATATATTATTTTTCTTTTCCAAAGCATGAAAACAGCTTTTTTTCATTGGAAATCATGTTTAGTTGTATAGTGCACTAACACTAACGTAATGTAAAGATTTAAACTGCCAGGACCTTCAAAACCTTCAGAGCCTTTAGGAGCTTCAGGCTCTTATCTTCAGAAAAAATATACTGGTTTCTGTGAACGTGTGATGGTTTAATATAGTATAGGATAGGATAAATGTAGTTTATAGTAGACTGTGTATAGTAGAATGATGCTTTATTTTTACAATTTAACACAAGTTATGTTTGGAAAAAGAATACAAAATGAATATTTGAGCCATCAAACATAAAACTGTAAATGTAATGTAAAACCTCTGGAATATAATCAAGAGGAAGATGGATGATCACAAACCATCAAACCACCAAACTGACCTGCTTGAATTTTTACACCAGGAGTAAAGCAGCATAAAGTTATCCAAAAGCAGTGTGTAAGACTGGTGGAGGAGTCTTTATGAATAAAACTTCATGAATATGAACTTGTTTTCTTTGTATTATTTGAGGTCTGAAAGTTCTGCATCTTTTTTGTTATTTCAGTCATTTCTCATTTTCTGTAAATAAATGCTCTAAATGAGAATATTTTTATTTGTAATTTGGGAGAAATGTTGTCTGTAGTTTATAGAATAAAACAACAATGTTCATTTTACTCAAACATAAACCTATAAATAGCAAAATCAGAGAAACTGATTCAGAAACTGAAGTGGTCTCTTATTGTTTTCCAGAGCTGTATACTGTATATGTTTGTTTATTTAATCTAACTCTATTAAGGTTAATTCATACATTCAAATAATGTAAATATCTCCAAACAAGAATATCCAAACAATATTATTAGTAGATAGCATAGCATTAGGCTTTATACATTTATACATTTTGCAACACAGATTATTTAGTTAGATCAACTTTTAACAAGCAACTTGTATGTTATATGAGGTCATTAGTTAGCAATTCAATATATTTTGTTTAGCTGTATATATACAATAATTGCCATTTTGAATACAAAATATGTTAACAAAATTTGTAATAGAGGGACCAACTCAAGCTTTAAATGTACCCATAAAAATGCCCACCTTCAATCACATGAACATGAAGCTAACAAAGCTAAGCTATAAATTATATTCTTTTTCTCTGTGTAGCTCTTAATCTCTCGGGATCACACCCTTTAAACTCATCAATCCACCCACCCCATCACTACAGGTGCTGTATTTTACCTCCACACACACACACACACACACACACTCACACACACACACGTACGTAAAAGGCTTTCCTCACCCATGTTATTCCCTATCTCCTCCCAGCAGCTCAGTGGAGATAGTGTTTCTCCACATCCTTCACCCGGCCCTGAATGCATTACTCTCCTAAGGCTTTCTAATGGTTGCTCTGGGCTCTGGCGGTGGCTGATACGGTAGTTTTCCAGCTTAAGCACGGGGGGATATTAATCACGCCGTGTGTCGCTCAGCACGGAGGCAGGAACCTCCATCTTAGCTGTTGTTTTAGATGAAAATATGCTGCACTGGTGGATAAATCTAACATCAGCTCAATGGGAGCCCCGTCATTCTGCGACTCAAATCTAGACCCTACTCCAGCAATATTTAGTTCACTTTAAATAGACTCTGGTTGGTTTTTGTAGTTTTGGTGTGATTCATTTGAGCAGGTATTAAAACAGTAATCGCACTCGAGTGTGGATTAAAACAGCTGTATGGAGTTAGTCTTGGTCCAGTTCCAATCCAAATCCAGAGCTGTTTGGATGTGTTAAAACGTGATCCAATTTACTCCATTTATTTTAAATAAACGGCTGTTCAGGTGCAGTTTAACCTGATTAATTAGCCAGATATTTACTAGATATGTTAACCAACGCTCTCTCTGGTGCTGATCCTTGCTATGCTTTTCATACTGATCACAGTATATGCAGCGCTCACTGCTATCTTCACGCTAATCCCATTGAAAAACGCTGTGTTTGAAAGTGTAGCTGCAAATTTTCTATGTTCATTATTAAAGGACCTTCATACTGCACTGATATAAACACAACGTTTTTATATCCTTATATATTTTCTATTCTTCTGTGTTTAATTTATGTTGAATACTGTATATTTCTTGCTGTATTGTAATGTTGCTGCCGAATGCCTAAATATTATCTGTACTATCTTAGTACTGTATGGGTATAGGATCACTTTAGCATGATTATAAATAGATTAACTATTATTAACTGTAAATAAATAAGTGTCTGAGTTAATATGCAACTATTATATAATCAAGTACTTTAAATTAATACATTAATTGCATTAATGCATTAGTTACTTATAGTGGCATTATATCCACTATTGCTCTGTTGATCTACATATGTGGCTTTAGGCTTATGCATTGAAACACAATAAGCCTCAACTTTCTAGGATTTTTTTTTATGTGTTCAGTGACATAAACTTACAGAATAACAATAATAATTCATGCATCTCTCTCTCTCTCTCTCTCTCTCTCTCTCTCTCTCTCTCTCTCTCTCTCTCTCTCTCTCTCTCTCTCTCTCTCTCTCTCTCTCTCTCCTTTCCCAAGACCCATTTCTCAGAGACATCAGTACTGCAGGTTCCCCTCTGATGGGACCGTTCGTTGGCCACGAGCGCATCCATCAGACTCGCAAATAAAACAGATTCCTCCCCCTGTTCTCTCCATTCTCTCCATTTTCTTTCTCTCTTTATCTCTCAGCTCTACCTCTTTACCTCAGCGCTGCAGTCGATACCTGAGATTAGTCTGGTCTCTGTGGGAGACAGGGACACGCCTGCTTCCCCCCACCGTCAGCATTCATATAAAGATTGTAGTTAAACTCTGATCGCTGAGGGGTTTCCTCCTCCCTCCGGCTCCACAGCTGAACACCTCCACCCACTTTACTCCACCCACTGTCACTGCCTGCTGACGGAGCTCTGGGGTCTTATGACCCAGACTATCTGAGACCTTCTGAGACTCTCAAAGAGACAGAAATATACAGTAATAAACACAGCAGGAGGATTCACACACCTGCTTATCAGAGGAGTGAAAAGTACTGTATTTCTATTCATTACTCCGTAGGTAGAATAGAGTATAGATACTAGAGTTTAATAAAATACTACTGTAGTAGTTAAATAAGTATCAACCCAAGCTTTTTACTCTTTAAGTAAAAGTGTTTTAAAAAGTACTGTTTTCAAAACTACTTATAAAAATATAAAATTAAAAGTAGTGTAAGGGGTAAAGAATAAAGCCGTTAAGAACAAATGCGTAAACCTATAGTGCACAGTGTAGATATATTCACCAGCACTGTTGCTACTTAAAGGAGACAGGTTTGAAACTACCACCACAATGTATGCTGGTCATGTCTGAACTTTAACGGGGAGAGGGCTTCGAGTGGTCCAGTGGTCTAAACCACTGCCACTATGATTATGCAGTTATGCAGCTTGCCATCAGCTGCCGGAGCCCTGAGAGAGCACAGTTGGTCTTGCTCTCTCTCTGGGTGGGTACAGTACAGTAGATGCTCTCTTTCCCCTCATCACTCCTAGGGTGATGTGGATCAGCACAAGGCTGCGTCTGTGAGCTGATGTATCAGAACCGAGTCGCTGCCCTTTCCTCCGAGCATTAGCGTTGTGATGCATATTGAGTAACTACATATTATTATTACAATAATTATTATTTTTCTTTTCTTTTTCTTATATTTTCTTAATTCCGTGAAGGGTAAAGTACTTTCTACAAGTCTATTATTACTTTCCCTGCACAGGTTTATTTTTTGTTTGTTTGTTTGTTAATTGGTTTACTTGATGTTACATTCTACTTGTGCAAATAAATAAATAAAAAATAAGATGTAACATCAGACAGTAAACGTATCAACCATGAAAACAGACACTCTTATGGTACTTTTATTAAATGAAAAGTTAAACCTGGAGAGTCACTTGAGCGAAAATGGTTTTAAAACTCGTGTTGTATTGAAGTCAACCTACATTTTGAGAAATAATCTTATTTTATGTTATGAAACATCTCAAGGATGTTTTGGCACAGCATATGCGTGAGTGTGTGTCTTCAATCCAATAATGACCAATGAAAAGCTGCTCATCTCCGCATTCATTTGACTTGGCAGTGGATTAATAATTGATAATAGAAAGCGCAGAGGCTCCTGCAGGATTAATTTACAGTACGGCGCGAGAGCGGAGGATGCTCGATTGTAAGAAATGAGGAAAGAGGGGGGGATCAGGTGGGTTTCAAAGCAAATAAGATAAACACCCACCCGTTCCTGCTTTTCATTTGAAAGACAAACATCCTGTGTCAAAGCTCCAAAGATGCCGGGAAGCTCTTGAAAGGTCTGACTTATCAACTTGCATTTATTCACACTGAGAAAAGAGGAGAAATAATAAACCGGCGTCGGCCTCTCGCGTGAATTAGCCCACGCTGACAGATGAAGGACGGAGATCTGCCTTTTCCCTCGGCTTTAGTGTGTTTAATAAACGCTGAATGGGTCCGAGCCGATGCTCCTTTTCAGCGGGCGACCTCTCTTTTTATAGCGCGAGCCGGAGACGCTCAGGGGAGGGAAGGACAGCGGCTCGCTTAAATGTGAGGCCCTTAATGAATTAAATTATCTGATTCCTTTAAACGACGGCATTTCAAATGGTTTTATGGTGTTAAGCAGATGCTAATTTATGGCAGCCGGTGAAATAGGAGGCATTAGAGTAACTCAGGGCCAGACTCCAACACGTGGAACAGATGGTGGGAGGGCTGAGAGGAGGAAGGAGAGGAAGAGCGAGACTCGCCTCGGGCAGAAAGCAAAATTAAATGTGTGATTCCTCAGACAGTGCTTTCTCCCACCTTTGTGGGTCTTTTATTCAGGTGTGTAAATATTTGTACCTCTAAAATACAGACTACTGAATCAATTTGCAGGAAAAATCATATTTAAAGTAGAGTTGAGATGTGAGTAGAATATTAAACTGTGTTTTTATATTGGTCTTAAACACTGTTCTATCTCTACAGCAACTGAAAACTCTCTAGTAAGGGTGTGTCATATTGTATCGTGTGCAATAATAAAAAATAGTACTTTTTACATAATTAGAGTTTTGGTAAGTTACTGTTTCTAAATGTTTCTACTAAATGTATAAAACTCTTGTATTAATACTAAATAAAACTTTGATATTTATTTTGTTGCATATTCATTTAATTTAAATTAATTAAAAATCCCTACTATCATCTACAGTACGTAATATCATCAAAAGAATTGGAGAATCTGTAAAAAAAAAAAAGGACAACCTCATCGCAGAAGAAGAAAACAAAATGAAATATCATGAAATTAAAAATCTTGCATAGAAAAATCTACTGAAACTTCAGTAATTGTTCTCTTCACTTAACAGATGTTTAGAAACTGTTGAAAAAGGGATGCTTCACTTTAGTAGACAAGCTCTAAATAAGGTAATGTTCTTGATGAAATGGTAAAATGTCTCATTTTGAGCGTCTGTGGAAAATAAGAGAAAATCCCCTTTAAACTGAATTAAAGTAGTAAAACTTGGCTGGTTGGAAATTTCTTTTTTCTGTCTTGGACTCTTCAGCTTTAGCGAACTTTAGCTCATTTACATGCTGTGCAAGGAGCAGGTGCCGCCATGCTTTCATTTTTCAGCACTTGTGGGTGGAAATGTTGGCTCGCGGAGCGTCTGCTGTAAAAATAGGACACTTTAATTGGCACCCTTTAATACACTGTGGTTTCATGTTATAATTCACCTCATTGTTAACTTTGATTGAGGGAAAGTTTGAGGTGTAGTCGGAGTAACTGGAACAGAAAGGTCGACTCAGAGGTTAAACACAGATCAGGCTTTAAAATGAGACGAATCTGGACTTAAAAAGTGAGGAACTGACTCTCTGACTGCAGCTGGATAATATTAAACAGTCCAGCCCATCAGGAAATAAAAGTTCCTCATTTTAATTAGCTTCAAAGAATACATAGTGGTTGGGTTAAAAATATATACAGCTCAGGAAAAATATAATATTAATATTAAAACATTATAGTTTCTGAATCAGTTTCTCTGATTTTACTATTTATAGGTTTATGTTTGAGTTAAATGAACATTGTTGTTTTATTCTATAAACAAGTTCATATTCATAAAGTTTAAGAGTTTAGAAATCAATATTTGGTGGAATAACCCTGGTTGGTTTTTAATATTTTTTTTTTCATGCATCTTGGTTGCATCATGTTCTCCTGCACCAGTCTTACACACTGCTTTTGGATAACTTTATGCTGCTTTACTCCTGGTGTAAAAATTCAAGCAGTTCAGTTTGGTGGTTTGATGGTTTGTGATCATCCATCTTCCTCTTGATTATATTCCAGAGGTTTTTAATTTTCTGTTATCTTTCCTTCCTGACTCTACTCTATAGGAAAGGGGGACACGCTTTCTACGACAAGCTGAATCTGCCCAAACTCAAACCTAAGGTTATCTGAGTTTTCCCTCTTCTCATTTTCTATTCCCAAATATTTAAAAGTTAGTCAATTTCTGGAGTTTTGCTTGTTTATCTTGGAAACAGAAAACGCAGGAGCTCCACTGACTGATTACAACCTAGTCAGACGTTCATCGCTATATTGAGTGCTGGGTGCACAACCCAACTTTTACATCAACAATAAACAGAATAGTAAATAAAATAACATTGCTGTTCCCGTAAATGAGCTGCTGGAGCTCCTTCACAGCGTCAACCAGCAGCTCAGTTTCCTCTGCTGTGAAGAATCGTACACTCAGGTAAATTAGCTATGTGAAATCGTGAAATTAATGTTTTAAACTCATTTGTTTTAGTAGTATACTTGTGCTGCAGATTAATTCAACACACATCCAGTAAGATCCATGATTTTGACTGACTGTGAGTCATATTCATACAGAACCAGCACTCTTTCACTATCAACCATGTTTCAGACGAGCAACAGATAGAAGTAATGTTTTAACATTTAGAGAGAGAGAGAGAGAGAGAGAGAGATTGAGAGGTGGGGAGAAGGGGAGGTGGAGTGCAGCTAAGCATTTTAACCACACAGTGGAAGCCAGCGTTTTCATCTGAGACGTTACCCATTGAAATGACAAGGGGGAAGAAGCTGAAATGTCATGCATGATTTACGCCTTTTCATGTAAAACTGTTTATTCAACACTGTGGATTTATCTGTAAATTTGGCTCGAGTGACTTTCCCTCCCACTGAGAATTAAACAGGAGGAAGTATAAACAGCAGCTCCTCAATAACCCGACTCCAGTGCGCCATCTAGCTTCAAATAAATCAGATTCTCAACACAGGCGACCTACATCATACCAATAATCAACTTTATTTACACAGCACATAGTGTACGTTTAACATGTTAAAATCTAAAATCACAGCCTTGAGAAGATACGATATTACAGTCTCTGACTGCTTAAAAACTTGATAAACCCCCATTAAAAATAAGGCTCTTTTATAAAAGGTTTATAAATAGTTTATTAAGGAATGTATTAATGGTTAAGAATTAAGTTAACATTAATATAAAACTTACAAACAAATAAATAGAAATAACAACAGTGAAAACAGTATTTTTATCATATGTAATAATAGCATAATGTAGAAAGTCGGTTTAGTGATTTAATATGTTATTTTAGCCAAATAAGTAAAGTTGTTAACAGAAATTAAGTTAATGCTAACTGATGAAAAAGACAAAGTAAGTATCTAATAGTAAGATCTCAGGTTTAAAAATGTGTATAAACGAATATGGAATCACATAATATTTGGTGCACGTCAGGCCACTGTTGCCCTTTTTATTTATTTATGTGTTATAACTGCTTATTAATGGTTTATAACCTAATTAATAACCGTTAATAAACTCCTTTAACTAATCATTTCTAACCCTTTGATAAAGTAGCCTTATTTTAAAGTGGTACAAACTTAATGAATACGGTATTTGGTTAGCATGGACGTTAGCTCACTTAGATGGTTGCTAAGCAACAGCATACTGGTTCACTGGTTCCTGTTGCTCAGACTCGAAGAGAGGGTGGAGATACAGCGTATAAGCCCAATAATTGGTTCATTCTATGGTTAGAGAAGAGTAATATTAATGAAATACAGAAGATATTTAATATGTGTGTTCATGTGTGTGTAATAAGTGGGGGTGTACGCTCTGCTCGGCGCGCCTGTGTTACCGAGATAGCAATGAACGTCTGACTGTTGGCGTCTGTCTAGGTTGTATTCAGTCAGTGGAGCTCCTGTGTTTTCTGTTACCAAGATAAACAAGATAAAACTCCAGAAATGTACCTGAACACACCTCATTTCATAACCAGAACACCACGCCCATCACTGTAGATATATTCAGAAGATCTGCTGCTGATATTTAAACCATCATAACGTATCTTGTACAGGGTGTGAGATAGGGCTCATAGTCTGAGGTGTGTTTTGTGAACCAGCTCAGGTCTCTCAGCCTAAAAGTGGATTAAATCCATATTTGCAAACAAATTAGAGAGAGAATTAAACTAAACACAGAGGCCCAGGAGTATTTTTAGCCATTAGTTAAAACCCAGGGAGTATAATTTCCAACGTACACTGAAAATAATGAAAAATGCCCTTTGCACAATATTAGATTAATCATTTGAACAGTTTTCAATTACGGAACGGGAGACCTGCTCCTCAGGGTGGAGAGGATATAATTACATTTCTATGACAGATTTTCATAAAGGCAGTTTCATTTCAAGCTCAGGTTGCTCTCGCTGACACTCTGATTTTGGCCCATTTAAAATCCGAATACAGAAACATGAATTTTCTCTGTGCTGATGTGGATATTCATTAGATTATAGGGAGGGTGATGTATCATTCATACGCAGCCACATTTTAGTAATAAGAAATATCATCAGTGCGCCTGCTGACCTTGCTAGTGTGTAAATATTTTAAAGGATTCTATTAAATGAACTTTATGTGATGAATCTGCTCACAAACTCACAAACTTAACACCTGAGAGCATCTTTATAACCTGTACAGAAGCACGCTCACCTGTATTACATACATTACATACTATATCATAGTGAAAGTATGGGTACTGTATTACAATACAAACTGGAAAGAGATACAATCATTTTAATAGTAAAGGTGAAACTCAATTAAATTTAATTTAACTCTATTTAAGTGAAATTATCCAAACTGTTTCACAGTCTAACTAAGTTACAAGTGCAGAAATTGTACCTGTTTTTATTTAATTTTATTTTTTCTTAACTTTTTTTTCTTAACTAGCTCTTATTTCTTTAATTATTTTATGTTAAATAATTTTGTATTATTGTTTTTTTTTTACTTATTTTGATTTGCCTCTTTTACTTATTTATATATTTTTTCCATTTTTATTGTACTATGTGAAAGTTAGTTTTAGCTTAATTTGAACAGTTTTTTGTTGTATTAATCTTATCTTGTTTTAATCTTAATTTCTTATCAATTAAATCATGTTTTTAATAATAATAATAATAATAATAATAATAATAATAATAATAATAATAATAATAATAATAATAATAATAATAAGTATTATTTTATTTTATTTTGTTTTATTTTTTGCTTTTATTTACTTGTTAACATTGAAAAATAAAATAAAGGTTGATTGATTGAGTTAAGTGAAAATATGGATACTATCATCACAGTCTAACTCAATTCATCACAATTCTATTTTAATTAAAGGAGCACAATCTGTAATATAGTGAAAGTATAGGTACTGAATCACAGTCTAACTCAGTTAGAGGAGCAGAACGGCAGCGCCTGTCCCATAACTCTCGCGTCAGTCTGTTGGATGAGAGAATGTTTTCTCTGTATTGTTAAACAGGCAGTTTGTGGATTTATTTTGATCAGAATAACCTTTGCTATGTTATTATGGGCTGTTATAGAGATTTGTGAGAGCAGTTCACTGATTTACACACAGTAAAATTACAGTTTTTGTGTGAGAAGACTCGTCCTTATCAATAGAAACACAACAGCAGCTCCCACAGCTTTCAGACGCTGCTATTTTATTCTATTCCCTCTCAGAAGAGCTGCGGAAAAAGAACAACATGAACCTCTCTTTTATTTTCTCTTGAATAACATACTAGAATTGGAAAAACCAACAATGTGAAAACTGTGGTTCTGCTGAAGCTGATGAGCCTCAGATTTACAAACCCATTAAATCTGAAGACTAACAGTGTTTTTATCCCACCGACGCCTTTTGTAATATGAATTAACTGTGTAATGTTTCTAAAATATGAATTTTCATTTATTATCTGTTGTTATATTGTTTAGACTATTATTCAGACTATAAGGTGCGCCAAATTATAAATTGCATTAAGAAACACTATTAAGGATGCCTAATAAAGTGAGCAAGGGTCTCGCCATGTTTCAAGCTGCGGGAAGCGCCTAAGTAAACAAAACTTTAATTTTTTAAAAATAAACATTTTCTTTTAAAGTCAATCAAGCACTGGATATTTATCTACACAGATTTCTCTCCTGAAAAACTGTTTATTTAGGTGAATACAGCACTTCTGTTTATTTACAGTAAACCAAAAAACTTTCCAGAATTTTGTTTAAGAGTGAGTTTTCAGTGAAGAAGTTTCTCCAGCACTAAGGCTGGGTGCAGCAGCATTAGCATTAGCCACTAACCGCAGAGCTAGCAACAGACATAAATGCCGCCAGATAGCGCTAGACTGAGCGCTATCAGCTAGCGGTTCATCCCACATAGCTTGTTTTAGCACAGTAAACACACACAGACTACAGTCCAGTGTACTCAGCTCTGAACAGTGAAAGAGCTAACTAACGCTTAACGCAGCTAGCGGCTAATGCTAATGCTACACCCAGCCTTAGTTATAACTCTGTACTTCAGCAGAGTGGCTTTACTACTCCTTATAATAACTGATAAAATTTATACATAAAACGCAGTGGATTTTAAGGCACACTGTCTAATTTTTGATGGAAAAATTAAAAGAATTTTAAGTGCACCTTATATTTAGAAAAATACGATAATAAGAACATTGTTACAAACATCTAAAACAGTAGACGAAACCATGAAAATCTGTTTAAATATCTAAACTTAGTCAGTAATAAAGATTTCATCCACACCTCACAGATCAGCTTCATAAGGTCAAGAACACCAGGGAGGAAAAACAGCATTTAGCGACGGCCGTCACACTGCCTGTGGAGCACATTAAGGGTCAGCATGACATCTTGTGAAGATGAGATATCCAGTTCTCATCTCCTAGGAGTAATGCATCTCAGAAATGTCATCATGTCTCCAGTAAAAAGACCATCTTGGAAGTAAATGACCATTTATTGAAACCATCTCTCATTCCTAGGAATTGACTGACCGGACTGTCTTCTGCTGAGATGGAGAAGTATAGAAATATAGAAATATAGAAGTGGGATGAGATGTGCAGAAAACAAAAGAGAGTATACAGCTCTGTTTTTGCTATTTAAAAAAAAAAATCTGAATAAAAATTTTCTCATTTAGAGCATTTATTTATTTATTTGCAGAAAATGAGAAATGGCTGAAATAACACAAAAAAAAAGATGCAGAGCTTTCAGACCTCAAATAATGCAAAGAAAACAAGTTCATATTCATAAAGTTTTAAGAGTTCAGAAATAATCAATATTTGGTGGAATAACCCTGGTTGGTTTTTAATCACAGTTTTAATTTCATGCATCTTGGCATCATGTTCTCCTCCACCAGTCTTACACACTGCTTTTGGATAACTTTATGCTGCTTTACTCCTGGTGCAAAAATTCAAGCAGTTCAGTTTGGTGGTTTGATGGTTTGTGATCATCCATCTTCCTCTTGATTTTATTCCAGAGGTTTTTAATTTGGTAAAATCAAAGAAACTCATCACTTTTAGTGCTCTCTTATTTTTTTTTCAGAGCTGTAGACAGAAAGCAGGATTGCATGCTGTTGTTGATGATGAGCTCTGAACATGAACATGCAAATGGCTTCATGGTGAGGTCAAGGTGGGTCAATAGGCTTCTTTCACCATTATTCTGCATTGTAGACGGTTGAGTGGTTGAGTCTTTATTCGCAGTGTTTATTCCATTTCCATGAGGCACTTGACAACGAACCAAGTTCAAAAAGCTGCAGTGACGTGCTTTACATTCATCTCAGGAGCTTAGCGCTGACCTTTAGCCTCGGCTGTTGTTATTGCAGTCAGGCGTGGCCTGCAGTGGAAACTGGCTCTGACTGCATTCTGAAAAAAGGAGGAAAACGAGGAAAATAAAAGAGAAATATAAGTTTCAAATACTGAACATTGTGTGCAATAATTAAAGCTATAAACCTTTTAGACCGTGTGTCAAAAACAGCGAACATCACATCGTTTCTTTATTTTAAAAGTTGTGTTGCACTGAACACTAATTGAGATCTGTTGCCCATCAGAATAGATCATAAATCTGCCTATAAAACAGTAGCTTAGCCCCGCCCACTGCACTGGACAAAAAAAAAAAAATCTCAGACATTAGGGCATGATAACACTACAGAACAAATGAGGCAATGTAACACTAGCTCATTTTTACAAATTCTTAGTGATTTAGAACACTTTTTATCAGTTTTGGGAATACAAATTTGAGTTAATTTGATTTATTTTAATATAGATTTAATTTTAGGATAGTAATGTGTATTTTTCTATTACTGGAATATTATTTTATGTCTAAAAGGGTTAAAGTTCTGCTACACAGTTTTAAACAGAAGTCTCAGGCAGCCAGCTAAATCCAATAAAGCCTTACTGGTTTAGAAGTGACATTCTCCTCGTTTGGGTTTATAAATAACAAAAATAATGCAGAGCTTTCAGACCTCAAATAATGCAAAGAAAACAACAAGTTCATATACATAAAGTTTTAAGAGTTCAGAAATCCATATTGGTGGAATGTCCACCATCTTGGGTGCATCTTGGCATCATGTTCTCCTCCACCAGTCTTACACACTGCTTTTGGATAACTTTATGCTGCTTTACTCCTGGTGCAAAAATTCAAGCAGTTCAGTTTGGTGGTTTGATGGTTTGGTTTCATCCATCTTCCTCTTGATTATATTCCAGAGGTTTTTAATTTGGTAAACTCAAAGAAACTCATCTTTTTTAAGTGCTCTCTTATTTTTTACAGAACTGTATATAACATATTTTCTTCATTCTATCATTCTGTTACAGGCTGATCTTAAAGTTTATATTAATAATCTGGAGTTTGAGGTAAATCCTCTGTATTTACTCTTTAATAAAGTTTTTCTCTTTATGGTAGACTGATCTCTGACCTACTCCTGAAGAGTGTTCTTCACCTGTAAAGAGATCATTCATCACTGTTGTCTCTGTGAACGTTACTGTCTGTATATTTTTGAGTCTAACTGTTTGTTCTTGAGTCTCATACTTCTTTTAAAATGTTCATTAAGTTCATTAAAGCATCAGCAATGATTTACCGTAACTACAGACACAACACAGAGCACTTCTCTAAAACTTACTTTAACCTGTCAGATATAATTAGCAATCTGTTCTACAAAAGCTTTTCAGCAACAAAAGAAATGTGAGTGAGAGGAGAAGTAAGCTCCCTGCTCGCGTTCACTAATTACTAACAGCATGTCCTGAATTGATTGGTTAAATGAAAGAAATAGACGTGTATATCTTTGTGTGAAAGTCTCTTTGAAGCAGAGAAATCAAACGCTGACCTTCTCAGCCTTCGCAGGTCTCTCACTGTGAAGCTCGATGCTGCGTGGAGAATCAATGCTCTCTCACTTCCAGAGGAGGAAAGAAAGAGAGAAGTTCTTCTTTTCTTATAATGTATGTTTTTTTTTTCTGGTTAAATACAGGTGTTATTCATTAATAACTCCACTCCATTCTACCTGCACTGTTTTTCTTTTTATATCAACTTGTTTGAGCTTCTTAAATCTACTACTAATGTAATGTAAAACTACTCTACTCTAAATTACCTTTACTAAACAAATTCAGTTACTTTAGACCTTGATTTTCGATTTTCCATCGTTTGCATTAACTCAACCTGATTGTACCTTCTCTACCAACTGGCAGAGGCATGCGAACCAGTAAGCATATCTGGTTAACCACAAAGTGTTATCTCAAATGTTTTATTTAGGATTTTAAAGTTTTATTGCCATATGCACAGCAGAAACAAGCAGTAATGCTGTTAAATTAAAATTTTATATGAATATACAGTATAAACAATAATGTTAATTTCACCACTTAAATATATACCTGTAAATAGCAAAATCAGATAAACTAATTTAGAAACTGAAGTGATCTCTGTAGAAAAAAACATTTTCATCTACTAAAATCAAAAAAAGACCACAAAGAAAAATCCAGACCAAACATTTCAGTCTTAACCCGTACATTCATTCAGTCACGCTCAGAGTTCAGAGTGAGAATTCTACAATATCACTGCTTTAGAAAAATCTATGCTTCGTTCTCGACTGTGTCCATTGAAGCTCCATTAGCGTGACGTCCTTTAGAATCAGTAAAATCCTCAGCTGGTGTTCAGAGAACTTCTCAAGACTCCTTTTGTCCTCCTCCCACCAACCAGCTCAGAACAAAGAGCAGAGGAGAGCCAGATGTGGAGAGAAATCCAGCTCAAACCATTTAAACTGAGAGATTTCGCAGAGTGAGAAACTGAGAACTCGTCGCATCAGATGTAGAACTTTTTTAAACCAGCTCTTTTCACTACAACACTTTTTTTTAACCAGATTTTAAAGCTCATACAGGGAGCTGGATAAAGTTGATTCAGCTGGTGATGCAAACACTGAGTTAGAAGAACCTTCAGCTCTGATTCGCTGCTCTTGTGTAGTTGGAAGCAGCTGTAGATACAGGCATCTGGATTAAAGTGCTTACAGAACAGAAAAAAGTCGGGGGAAAATTATTTAAAAAAAAAGGTCAGAAAGAGTTTATTAAAAAAACACACCATTAAAAAATCAGTGCTGGACTCAGACTCTGTTTAACCTCCTGAGACCCCCAGACTTTAGCTTGTTGTGCATTTTTAACTTCTCTTAGCTACAGTATATTTGGGATTAGTAGGATTTAACAAATACAAATTAAAATTCTTTGTACATTTTAGATCAGAAAGACCCAATTAGTAAAAAAAAAAAACTATAGTATATTTCAACAGTAAGTAAATGAACTTGTTTTAAAGCACATAACACATAACATGTTTTGTATGTGGACTGGCTGTAGAAACCTCTGACTGGGATTCCTGTCATCCTGTTTTCAGTCAATTGAGTGTAAAATTTGTCATTTGTCTTGTTTCCACTAAATGGTAAAATTAGTGTTATGCCTGTTTTCTCTCTACTCCACTCCTCCACAGGAATCAAACGAAATTCTGCAGGTTTGAAAATAGACGTAAAAACTAGAAATTTTAACAGCTTTTTCCACTGTTATCCAGCTCTAAGTAGCTCCACACCTCCTTGCTAGAATCCGGAGAATCCTGACATGTATGTATATATATACCATGTATATATACAGGGGTTGGAGAATGAAACTGAAACACCTGTCATCATTTTAGTGTGGGATTTTAGGTTTCATGTCTAAATTGGAGCAGTCTGGTGTTCAATCTTCATTAATTGCACATTGCACCAGTAAGAGCAGAGTGTGAAGGTTCAATTAGCAGGGTAAGAGCACAGTTCTGCTCTAAATATTACAATGAACACAACATTATGGGGGACATACCAGAGTTCAAAAGAGGACAAATTGTTGGTGCACGTCTTGCTGGAGCATCTGTGACCAAGACAGCAAGTCTTTGTGATGCATCAAGAGCCACGGTATCCAGGGTAATGTCAGCACACCACCAAGAAGAACCAACCACATCCAACAGGATTAACTGTGGACGCTGTAAGAGGAAGCTGTCTGAAAGGGATGTTCGGGTGCTAACGCAGATTGTATCTAAAAAACATAAAACCACGGCTGATCAAATCACGCAGAATTCATTGTCCAACGCCTGTATATATATATGTCTACATTATTTTCTGTTCAGTAATGTTCCTTATCAATCATGAAAGCTTTTTATGTAATGCTTGAATAGAAATCCTCAGATTTAGTGGTGTAATGTCAGACAGACAATTGACAAAAATCTTGGCCTGTTAAGAGGTTAAGCGTCTAGAGTTGTAACTCTTGACTCGGCAGTTTTATTATTGGGTAATTTAAGTACACGGTGTTTTAACATCAGTCTCTTAAGGTTGCGCAGTGTGTTCTAAATGCCCTTTAAATGCTGGCCAGTGTTATTCCCATGCTAAGTGGAGTGCGAACAATTATATTATCAGAGATAACATCGGTATTAGCGTCTGGTGGTCCGGGGTGTGAAGGACAAAAAGACTGGCGGTCATGTGATAAGGCTTTAAGTGCCTCTCTGGCTTAAATTAACTTCCATTAAAACAAGAGCACGCCGTCATGAATATGCAACAGCGGGGTGATGAATATGCAACAGCTGAGGACGAGCGAGCCCATTTGCCAGGTTTAACTGCGGGGATGTCAGCTTCCTTTGAAGATCAGAGTCTGTGTTTGTGATTGGGTTTTAACACGTAGCAGCTGTTAGTGAGCAATATCTGTCCTCTATCTGCTCTCTCTCTCTTTCTCTCTCTCTCTCTCAAGCATTCCCTCGCTCTCTCTCTCTTTCTTCACGTGAACTTCTCGACACCTCAGGACACTCCCTCGGTCCCCGTGGAGACCCATGCATAAAGTTTAATGGAGGATGAAAGACAGGACGATAAAAAGGATTTATCCGGTGCGCTCCTGATAAATAAGGCCTCTAATGATGTGCTTGTCATTATTTATGTGTGACTGGTTTCAGACGGGCGTTCTGGCTTAGAGCCGAGGCCTTGTCTTGTCAGGAGCGTGTGGTCCTCAGGAGGGGTCCTGATTGATCAGGTCCCACAGTACAGTCCCGGACGCGACTGCCTCCTCCACTGCCACTGCTGTAGATGATTGATGAGTGTAAGTGTGTGTGTGTGAGTGTGAGTGTGTGTGTGTGAGTGTGTGTGTGTGTGTGAGTGTGTGTGTGTGTGTTGTGGAATGTGTGGCTAAATCAATGTGTGTGGTATTGAATTACCTCCTGACGTGGCGTTAAAAGAGTTAGACGGCCGTCTGTTGAACATCCAGGACCTTCTCTGTTGCCTCGTCTGAAAAGATCACGTCCACTGTGATTGATTGATTGATTGATTGATTGATTGGGTCATTTCTGCTGAAAAACCCACTACCATATCAATATATAAAGAAACTGTCACATTGGCCAGGTCACGCGCAGATACCAACGCACAATTTATTAATAAAGGGGGCTAGGCTTACAGGAGTAGTATGGGACAGGCAGGGTCAGTAACAGTATGGCAGCAAATCTAAATATATATATATATATAAACAACATAACAGAGCGCAGTCAGGAAAAAACAGGGTCATACACGATAAATCCAGCAAAAAGAGAAGGCTAAGGTGAAAGCAGAGTCAAATATACAAAGAAATAGTTGACAACACAATAAACAATAGAGAGGGAAAGGCAAAAATAAAAGAGTTGGTGAAACAAAAACAAGTCTGTAACAAAAGGCAATAAACAAAAGAAACATGCTGTAGAAGAGCAAGATAACTATATTCAATACTCATCAAGGAACAGAGCAAACTGAGGGGTATTTATACTAGACAGGCCAGGTGCAAACAATCAGTAACTTGGGGAACAGGAACACTTGGGGAACACTGTAGCATCTTGTGATCAGGGAAGTCCAGTGTGAGTGCATAATCTCTTTTCAGCTTTTTATGTCACTAGTGATAGGGGGGGTCCTAATGAGTGGGTTGTTATCCAATTGGAAAATTGGATAACATTTTGAAATAAAATTTAAAAAGTAAAAATAATAATTAACTTGCCCATCCTAACATTAAAAAATGCTTCTGACGCCCTCGATTGGGATACCCTTAGAAACACTTGGAGGCAGACAGTCAGACAGACAGACGTCTGTTGTTTGATTGGCCACAAATAGGGCTAGTGAGATATTCTGTGGGCTGATTTATTGTCAAAACATTCCTTAAATGGAACAGCAGGTATTTATATAGAGAGTCGATCTGTAAATGCACTGAGGTCCTGCCACTCAGGAGCTAATGTGCTGATGTGTGATTGGTCCTTTGCCTGCAGCTCGTCCTATCAGCTGTGTGTATTCTCCTCTTGCGGCCGCAGTGAGAGCAGTTTAGAGGTGATGGATCGTACGGACGCCTGACGGGCGCTGAGAATTCCATTTCCCCAGAGTCAGCAGGGGGTTCGACGCTTTCCTCTCCGCTCCCGCCGAGTCGCCGGCATCCTCTCCTCCTCCACGCATCCCTCGCTTTGCCCCCGACACTTCTATTACCAAGAAAAATCTCTGTCCTCCCCCCCCCCCGGCCCACACCTTCTAAAACTCTTAGTGAAAGCAGCAGCGAGGGGGAGTCATTAACCGCTCGCACGGTGCAGCGCGAGAGCGTCTGATTTCTGATTTCTACAGTTTGAGAGAAGCTCTTACAGCGCGAAGGGTGGTGAGAGAGAGGCACAACTTCAACCAGCAGCTTTTAGAATCACTGGTAAGATGGTGCAGCAAAAGTAACCAAAGAAAACCATAAATGTGACTATATATGACCAGAGTTTAATGTGTATTTTTTATGTTTTATGGCCATATTCTCTATAATAAGCATAACAAATCATGAATAGTTCATCTCAATAGTTAGGTAGCTAGCTAACTCTCCACCTAACATTCCACCTTAAATAGTGCAACAGACAGCAGAAGTTTTAGAATTTAAGGCGGAATGGAACATTAAAAATATTAAATTGATAAAAGTTCATTTCAGCTCCTCATCACAGAGGGATTAAGGAATTGACAATAATAATGAATTGTTGCAGCACCTAATGTATTTAAGTTAATCAGCAGCAGTTAGACAGAAAGGCAGAGAAACAGACAGGTGGAGAAACAGGCTACTGAAAGACAGACAGATTTGAAGGATGATAGACAGGGTGACAGTCCAGTAAAATGACAGTAAGACAGACAGAAAAAACAGGTAGATGCAAAGTTATTTAGGAAGAAATACAGACATATACAAGCATATGTAAAGTTAGTCAGGTGGAACGACAGACAGGAAGACAGACAGACAGACAGACAGAATGAGTGGGGTTTGTGTATAAGGTGTGAATCTGCTGCCCTCTTGTGGTGGATAAATATTATTGTTTGATTCTCCTACAGTCCACAACTAAAACCTGCTCTATATCTGTACCTAACATCACACATTATATATATATATTATATATATATATATATATATATAATGTGTGCTGTGTTACACTCTTCCCTCTAGTGTTTAATTTACTACACTGACTGTCTCTGAAACTTATCCACACAAATAAACCTTTATTACAACACTAATATTTCAATTTTAATACCACACTATCAATAACCCCATAATAATACACAATATGGAAATGATTATTTTTTATTCATCTTATTTGTGACTGCATGTCTGTTTTTAAATCGACCTAATAATTACTTTCTTTCACACTGAATAACAAAAAAGAGGGGAAGATGTCAACTTTTAACGCAATATTTTTTTTAATGGGTAGAACAGACATCTTAAAAAATGTTTAGGGGGGACTCATTAGTTCACTAGTTTAAGTAGGCCTAATAAATATGCTTATTTTACATTGTTTCATTTATTTAATATTTATGATAATAAGGAAGAGCTGAGATCAGTCAGAAGTTAAACTCCTGTGATAAAATGTTGGTAAGCTGTTTTTAGGGTAATCAATGAGCTCTTAAAGCTATGGTGTGATATTTTTCTCTGTGACATGCATGACATAAAAATAAAAGTGAAAATAAAAAATGATTGAGCTGGGTGAGTATGATTTCATGGCAACACCTTAGGATCTCGTTCCTGTGTCTTGTGGAGACACATTAGGATCATGTTTCCACACCTTAATAAGTTTTGGCCACGCATTAGTGTCTTGTTCTCATGCCTTAATAAGTTGTGGCCATATGTTAGGATATCATTCCCACTGCTTAATAAGTCATGGCCATGCATTATTTTATTTTTTTACATGATGTCACCTTAGGTGCTCCACCTAACAGCACACAGTGCACTAGAGAGTAGGGAGTTTCCAGGGCCATGTGACATGCATGACAGAAAAATAAAAGTGAAAATAAAAAAATAAAAGTGAAAATAAAAGTGATTGATCTGGGAGAGTATGATTTCAGTATATTCTGCTGAAGAATTAGATGTATCACCCCCCTCAGCAGCAGCATCATTTTTTATTACTGTTTATTGTCTTTATAATAAAACTCTATAATAAACTGTTGAATTAAAGGGGAATCCTGAGCTGAGCTGGATTGCACCTGCCTCCCCTCAGCTCTGTAAATAGCAGCAGTAACTCTATCTGTGCTGCTCAGAAACGAAACTGATATCTGACACCCGGCTCCGTCCCCAACCGCTCCCTGCTCCCTACATAGGGAACCTCGCTAAATATGCAAAATATATATTTATTTATATAAGCACTGAGCATGGAATAATAGCAGAATAATGGATAAATAAAAATAAAGACAATAATAGCTTTACAGTGTGTGGAAACACAATTTATTACTAGTAGAGTAGAATTATTAGTTACAAGTTAGGTACAAGTTACACAAATCTAAGTAACAGTGTAAAATTACTAAAATATTTCTATATAAATCAATGTAAAAAGCATTTGTTTTATGTTTTGTTATGCGTTTCAGTCCATTGAACGTTGTGTGACATATACACACAATTTAAAGAACAACTGGCAGATTCGAATGATTTTGCATCTTGTCCCCACACCTTAATAAGTCATGGTCACGCAGTAGAATCTTGTTCCCACACCTAAAGAAGTCATGGCCATGCATTACGATCTTGTTCCCATACCTTAATAAGTTGTATCCAAGCGTTATGACCTTATTTACATGCCTTAATAAGTTGTTGCGTTAGGATCTTGTTCCCACAGCTTAATAAGTCGTGGAAACCCCATAGGATCTCACTCCCACGACATGATGTCACCTATTTCTCACACCTTTATCCATTTATTATATTTATTTATTACATTTATCATTTTATAATTCACACACCTTAATTATCTCACTCCTATGCCTTAATAAGTTGTGACCACACCTTAATTATCTCATTCACGCGGCTTAATTATCATGTTCCCACTCATTAGTATCTCATTTCCATTCCTTAATAAGTTGTGGCCACGCATTATTTTTATTTTATTAAATTTTTTAAACATGATGTCACCTAAGGTGCTCCGTATCACAGATCACAGTGCACTCTGTAGGGAGTAGGGAGCAGGAAATAGGGAGTAGGGAGTGATTTGGGATCGAGCCCGCCTCCACAGCTCCGGAGCCGGTGTTAGCGGCAGCGTGCTGTACCGGTTTCAGAGCGAGCTAACAGCTAACCGGCTGCTTTTCTAGCATTTTCTGGAAGGAAGCCGCTTAAACTCCGGGTGTTTAGTGATAAAACTCGCTTTACAGGGTTTAACTTTTAATAAACCTCTCTTTATTTCCTTCCAGGACATTTAAAGGTAAGAAACGCTGCAGTATATGTGTGTTTAGGGCTGTTTCTGTAGCTAAAAGCTTCACAGACCTGCAGTTATACAGTTAGCTTCAGTTAGCTTTAGCCGCAGAGCTAACCCTGATGTTTATATGTTTGTGTTTATGTGTGTTTATGTGTTTATTAGTGAAATAAACAGGTAAAATGCCCCAGAAGCGGCGCTCTCAGTCCTGGGCTGAGCTGAAACAGGCCGGGAATGAGTGCTTTAAGGCCGGGCAGTACGGAGAGGCTGTGTCGCTGTACAGTCAGGCCATCAGCGCGCTGGAGAAATCAGGTAAATACATTTAATATACTACAGTTACTCAGTTATAGATAACTAGATTTACTTAGCTTAGCTTAGTTTAGCCTAGCCTTCGTTTCAGGAGCCTGACAATAAATATTTAGCTACAGTCCCCTCTAAAAGTACTGTAACAGTGAGGTTAATCCATTTATTTCTGCTGTAAAATTAAACTTTTTGGGTTTAACATTCAAAAAAGATTAATATGACACACTATAAACATTTCAGTTTTTTATTTCCAGTTATTTAAATCTGGTTCTTTTACACAGTTCAGAAGATAGTCCGAGGTGCCCTATTATAATATTTTCTTCCTATTCTGCACTACTAGTTTATTTATCGTCCACTATTTACATCGTTAGTAGTTATATAACTGCGTACTTTCACTTTCTGTATGGCTGACATAAGTCATTTTCTTAATATGCACAGTAACTGGTGTTAATTGTTGTTTTACTGTTTATCTGCACTACCTCCACACTTACACTACACTACTTACACACACACTAAAATACTCTACTTTTGTACTTTACTTTTATTGTATTTTTATGTGTATCATTATATTTTATCATTCTTTTGTGTACTATGTATATCTATGTATATATATATGCTACTGGATGTCCAGAATTTATACATAAGACTTTACTAAAACATCCATCCATCCATCCATCCATCCATCCATCTGTACATACATACTGTAGCATCTTTTGTCTGAACCCAAACCCACTCATTTTTCCATCATTTTACTATGTTTTCCGTTGTGGTTTCTATGTTGTTTCTATGTGGTTGCTAATGTGTTGCTATGGTTTCTGTGTTGGTTGCTCGGTGGTTGGTAAGGTGTTGCTATGGGTTCCGTGTTGGATGCTATGTTGTTTGTAAGTTGTTGTTTGGTGGTTGCTAAGATGTTGCTATGGTTTTGTTATATCGTTTCTAAGTGGTTGCAAAGTCTGCACTAATGGTACTTGTCCACTATCACTTAAGCCTCGATGCATCTTATTCATTTCAGTGGAGAGAGCCACAGCATGCTATGATGCATGCTGGGATGCGTTGCGTTGCATTACATTGAATGCAGCCACGAGCTTTGACAAAAAAAGTTCAGAATAGCTCATCTTTATTCAAATGAATCCGTCCCCTGCACTGCGTCCAGCCAATCAGGGAACAGCAGGCTGCTATGTCACATGCGTACGAGCCTCACAAACACAGAACATAAGCTTTTCAACAACAAAAAAAGGGAAGCTAAAAATGACGGAATATGGATTTATAGAACTATGGTTTACAGTGAGGTTTATTAAAAATATTGAATTTATAATTGCCTGCTTCTGTTGCTTCATTTGAAGAAAAAAACATGGGCAATTATTCATATTAATTTACATATTAGTCCAGCAAGTTACTTTGCTTCGAGGTGTTGTGCTGAATTTTTTCTCTCTGTCTGAATCGGACTCCCCTTCGTGTAAACGTCAAAAATGTATTCTGTAACACATTTGGACGCTATTAGTAAAGTGTAATTCCCTCTGGATCAGAGGTATGAAGGGTGTGGAATATTGACATGGCTGCTGCATGTTTTCACACTATTTATTTACTCAGTTTAAACAGTAGATTAGCTGAGATATGAAGTTTACCATCTTACTATCGCAGCCACACCTTTGTTGAAGACTGGACTCCTCTGGTAGAAAGGGAGCAACTTGTTGAAATATGAAACAAAAGATAAAACAAATATATTTAGGACATTGAAAATTTTATTTAAGAAGAAATCACTGATGGGCGTGGTGTTCTGGAAATGAGGTGTGTTCAGGTACATTTCTGGAGTTTTATCTTGTTTATCTTGGTAACAGAAAACACAGGAGCTCCACTGACTGAATACAACCTAGACAGACGCCAACAGTCAGACGTTCATCGCTATCTCGGTAACACAGGCGCTGTGCCGAGCCGAGCGTACACCCCCACTTATTACACACACATGAACACACAGCAGCACAAACCCAACTTTTACATCAACAATAAACAGAATAGTAAATAAAATAACATTGCTGTTCCCGTAAATGAGCTGCTGGAGCTCCTTCACAGCGTCAACCAGCACCGTTATAATAGCAATAGCTGCATGGTTGTCTATTGTGATTAAATGTAGTAATGTTACAATAAATATATTAAGGTAGAAAGCTTATGTTTTCTACATATATTTTATAGGACATCATTTTAATTTAATGTTACGTTATTAAGGTAGAGACTGGACAGCAGGGTGACTGTTACAGAGATGCAGAGATGACGGATTAATTGACTAATCTGAACTATAATAGTCCTATTAGAAAACCACCATATTAACATGCACTGAGTTATAGACTACAGTAATGTGTTAACTTGTTCTGGGTCAGTATTACAGTCAGAAATTACACCTGGGCTCATATCACCTACAAACACTGAAGCTCAGTTTACCTGCTGACTCCAGTTACCTCACTTAGATAGTTTTGCAGCAAACCCAGACTTACACCTGAGTTCCATTTCTGAAACGTGTAAAATCATCTGGAATTAAACAGAGCTCAGTGTAAAGTGATTTATACAGTATACAGTGAAATCCACGGGGAAATAAGGCAATTTAATATTGGTGAATAAATGAATTGATGGTAGGTATATATTTTTTTATCTGAAAGATTGTTTAATTATCATTATTTTTATTCCTTTCTTTCTAATGATTATTATTTTATTACACAACAGTTTATTTTTTCACTTTTTCCTGTTTAGCTGTAGTAAAAACTAGTAAATGGTCTGCTGAGACCAGACAATTAATAAAACAAAAAACAGCATTTGTTCATAAATGTAATGATTTTCTTTGTGTTTCTTGCTAAAAATGTAATTCTAATAAACAATTCCGTCACAAACATTCAGCTCTATGAAAAGAGTTTGAGTGTTTTTTTTTTTTTTTTGTAATGGTTGAACAGAAATCTATATATTACATATATTATTTCAGGCACAAAATAGCCGCTCTGTTTAGGGGTTAAGCTTATTTTTTGAGTGGATGAGTGATGACTGAGCTTTAACCTCTCCTGTGTGGATTCTGTGTGCAGGTCAGAAGAAACCGGAGGATCTGGGTATTTTATATTCTAATCGAGCTGCCAGTTATTTAAAGGATGGAAATTGCAATGAATGCATTAAGGACTGCACAGTGTAAGTATATATTTACCTGTTTTTCATTGAATGTACCTCTAGCTCCCCAAATTTAACTGCACATGATATTTTGTCGCTTTACAAAACATGGTGAATAAATACCTCAGAATAAAATACATAATCTTCTTTATTATATATATATATATATATATATATATACAGGTGTTGGAGAATGAAACTGAAACACCTGTCATCATTTTAGTGGGATTTTAGGGTTCATGTGTAAATTGGAGCAGCCTGGTGTTCAATCTTCATTAATTGCACATTGCACCAGTAAGAGCAGAGTGTGAAGGTTCAATTAGCAGGGTAAGAGCACAGTTCTGCTCTAAATATTACAATGCACACAACATTATGGGGGACATACCAGAGTTCAAAAGAGGACAAATTGTTGGTGCACGTCTTGCTGGAGCATCTGTGACCAAGACAGCAAGTCTTTGTGATGCATCAAGAGCCACGGTATCCAGGGTAATGTCAGCATACCACCAAGAAGAACCAACCACATCCAACAGGATTAACTGTGGACGCTGTAAGAGGAAGCTGTCTGAAAGGGATGTTCGGGTGCTAACCCGGATTGTATCCAAAAAACATAAAACCACGACTGATCAAATCACGCAGAATTCAATGTGCACCTCAACTCTCCTGTTTCCACCAGAACTGTCCGTCACCACAATCAATTATTGTGCTCTAAAACCAGCTGTTTCACTTTCATTCTCCAACACCTGTATGTATAAAATACAGATTTAATTGTGTGAAAATTAGAAGTTAGAAGTTCTTTAGACACCTTTATTTAATGTAATGTAATGTTGTAGCTTGTTGGAAGTTGATTAACCCGATCAGGTTCTGTATTTTTTATGTTACAGGTCTCTGGATCTCGTCCCGTTTGGGATTAAATCTTTGCTTCGTCGTGCTGCAGCTTATGAGGCCGTGGAGAGATACAGACAAGCTTACGTGGATTATAAAACCGTGTTACAGATAGACTGCAACTTACCTGCAGCTCACGATGGAACCAACAGGTAGGTACATATATTATAGAGTGTATAATGTGCTGTTTGGACCTGTATCTCTGTAAAGCTGCTTTGTGACATTTGTTTTTTCTTTATAAATAAAGAATGTCCAAGGCTCTGACAGACATGGACGGTCCTTCCTGGCGAGAGAAGCTTCCTCCGATCCCCACGGTTCCTCTCGCAGTGAAGGAGAAACTACTGCAGGCTACGAGTCCCACAACCCCCACAACCCCCACAGCACAGCAGAATGGCGTAGTGGAGAACAGCAAACAAAGCAGTAAAAGTAGGAACTTCTTTTATTCTTAATAAACTTCTGTGTGCACACTTTATGGTCACTTGCTCCAGGAATTTCTTATCTGTGAAGACAGTTAGGTTTAGGCCCAGTCCCATTTCACCCCTCTGTTTTGCATGTGTACATTAGGAGTGGGGTGTCCTGATTCTAGAGCTGCTTTAAAACCCTTTAAACCATAGTTTAATGTGTAGTTTCAATGCCATTTTCTTCATAACAAGCCTAAAAATCACTTGAGGTACGTCTAAAGTTAACTAAAGTTAATAAAAGCTAATTTCAGCTCCTCTTTAAAGATGAATTAGGGATGGACAGAAATAATTAGTTGCAGAATGAGTCTAATAATTCATATATTTTTATTTATTTATTGAAATTTAAAAACAAAACTGACAACTGCGTTTAATGTGAGAACCCTGAGAATATTTAATGTAAAAACATAAGTTTATAATTATATTTGATATATATGTTAACCACTAATACAGGTTTAAGGTTTAATAGATTAAGTACTAATGCGTAAATACTGTTTGTATGATGTTGATTGTTTTATGATGTGAGGTCAGTTTATTAATCTTCTCTCAGAGGATGGAGATGTTAAAAAGGCCAGAATTCTGAAGGAGGAAGGTAATTCTTTGGTGAAGAAAGGAGAGCACAAGAAGGCCATTGAGAAATACACACAGTCTCTCAGTCAGGACCCGACAGAAGTCACAACATATACAAACAGGTTATCTTTCACTTTAATCTCCTGACTGTTCAAAAATCAATATTTTGTTCTTTTGGATAAATATATAATTGCTAATTGGATTGATCGTGAATTGTAATGTTGTCTGTACACACAGGGCTCTGTGCTACCTGTCTCTAAAGCTGTACCGGGACGCTGTGCGGGACTGTGAAGAGGCTCTGAGACTCGACTCTGTTAATATTAAAGCTCTGTACAGGCGCGCACAGGCTTATAAAGAGCTGAAAGTAAGTATTATATCATCTACTGTCATTACGTGACTCTCCAAACCATCACTGATTGGTGGAAACTTCACACTAGACCTGGAGCAGTTTGGACTGTGTGTCTCTCCACTCTTCCTCCAGACTCTGATCCCTTCATTTCCTGTAAATGAAATGTAAAATTTACTGATGATCAGTGAGGTTTAATTGGGAGACATGTCCTCCGCTCTCCTGCAGCTTTCTGAGATGCAGTAATTTAGTACTTTTTGCCCAGCACTCACACATTTTGGCCCAATAAATCACTTTTTACACCGTTATCCAGCTCAAAGTAGCTCCACACCTTCTTGCTAGAATCCGGAGAGCCCTGACATTTAAAACGAGGCATTAATAACTTAAAAAGTGCAGAAGAAGCTTATTAAAAACCATATATATATATATATAGTAAAGGCGGCGCTCGGAGCTGAAGCTAGTAGTATTATAAGATGTAATCAGTGTTTTCTAATGAGCTTCTTCTGCACTTTTTAAGTTATCAATGCCTCATTTTAAATATCAGGGCTCTCTGGATTCTAGTAAGGAGGTGTGGAAGAGCTACTTTGAGCTGGATAACGGTGTAAAAAGTGATTTATCAGGGTAAATTATGCCACAAACACCCGTTGTACAGAGTTCTGGGCAAAAAGCACAAAATTACTGAATCTCAGAAAGCTGCAGGAGAGCGGAGGTGAGCTATTCAACAAAGGTTTGAACTTTTTATCATGTTTTACAAATCAATTTTACACTGGAGTTCTCCTTTAAAATAGATCACATCAACTTTTTAATGATATTTAATTTTTCTGAGATGTACCTGCATCATCAGAACTTCTGATTCAGTTCAGTGAAGAGTTTGATCAGGTGTGTGGAGGCAGGAAGTGAACATGTGAACAGGACTGTAGGACTGAGAAACAAAACTAGATTTCAAAACTACTGTACTGATCTAGATCTAGAGAACGATGGATCCACTGTTCTTCTGATAATAAATGATCTGAAATCTTTTCTCAGGATAAGAAAGCCTGTGTGCAGGATCTCAACAGCTTGCTGAAGATCGAGCCAAAGAACACAGCGGCGCAGAAGCTCCTGCAGGAAGTCCAGAAGATGAAATAACCTGATCTTTATTCTGAGGATCCCACAGACATGAGGAATGCAGTCCCTCCAGTGCCTCTATTAAAACCTGCCTTTTAGAACTGCGTCACCCCATCAGACCTTCAGCACCGCACGCTTGTGTTTCACGGAGATGATGGATTGATCGATTGATTGGTTAATTGATTTTGTTTAGTTAAGCAGGCGTATAATATCTCTTATAATACCATCAGCCAAATATCATCAGTTTCCTCACTTTTACATATTTCCCATCCGTCCTCATTCATTTACTGCATTTTAATCCTGGAAACAAAAGTAGCAAAAGTTAATCTGCACCTGCTTTGATTGATTTGTAGTTCATTGATCATCAAGGAATGCAAAGTAAAATCTGGACTTTTCTTTATTGTGTTGTATTGATTGATTGATCTTGGTCTGGTCAGTCCTCGGATATCTGCACTGTCTCGGTTCTCTAATAGTAGCTAAAGTAAGGGTTTGTTATGCAATTTAAGCAATTAATGTACTGTCCTTCAATAAGAAATAAAACTGCACTGCTGTGTTTTACTTTTATCAGGGTAAAGTGACTAAAAAACGTTGTTTACTTTGTTTAAGAGGTTGTTCTTGCTTACAGTTAACTTATCCGTAAAGTATCTGTGCCTCATTGATAAACTACAAACTCAGAAAACTTCAGAACTTATCGTTTTAGTTGTGTGTGTGTGTGCAAGTAAAAGCAGAATTTACTCATACAAAGGAAAGATGTTCACTGCTGATGATGATGTTATAATAACTACGTAACTACAGGATGAGTAAATGCAGATGTTTTGGTTTTGTACAGAAAGCAATGGATTGAACCAAACGTCAGCTCCAGTCGTTATAAGTGATTTTGTAAGAAACGTTGGTGTTTATTCTAATCATTCTGGAACTGCCCCTCTTCTACATGTTAACGTTCGACAACTACAATAAAGAAAAAGCTTTTAAACTCCTGCATTATGTGATTATTTTATAGCTTTATAAGTGAAGTATGTAGGTATATAGGATACTGATTTGAGAAATACACTGTATTATCCCAAATGGTAATGAACTCATTGCCCAATGACTGACATGGATGCTAAAGACAATGTGAAAATGTGGTTATTCAGATTTGCCACCAATTTTACCATCATTTATATAAGTAAACAGTTGGAACACACCTTTAATTTAGTGTTTAATTATTTTTAAATGTACTGTAGATTAAGTTTAGTTTCACTTTTTACATTATTTATTTTACACATCTCTCAGATTTTCTCAGTCAGTTTTATGAGGTAGAGTCACCTGGAATTCAGGCTTTCAGTTAACAGCTGTGCTGAACTCATCAAGAGTTAATTACTTGAATTTCTTGTCTCTTAATGTAAAGTTTGAGAGCATCAGTTAAAGTAAAGTAGTGAAGAGGTAGAGTTACAGGTATACAGTGAATAACAGTTCTATTTGAGTAATGTTCGAATCCAGATTATGAGAAGCAAGAAAAAATGAAGGTCAGCTATTCAAAAAATAAAAATTTCAAGAACTTTGAAAGTATCCTCGAGTGCAGTCACCACAAAGACCATCAAAAATTATTACTAATTATACTGATGGAACTGGCACTCATCAGGACGGCACCTGGAAAGTAAGAAAGAGCAAAGAGTGTCCTCTGTTGCACAGAATAAGAGTATTTTGGTTTGTTTAACACTGTTTTTAAGTTACTGCATGATTCCTTATGTGTTCCTTCATAATCTGATAGATCACTTTACTGTTCATTTACTATGTAGGAAAATGTATATGCATGTAAAAGTTCACTGGTAGATGTGGATAGTTACTAAAATAATTTATGTTCAGAGTTCAAATAGAGTTTTTAAAAATTCATGCAACCCAAACACGACGCTCAAAAAGAATACAGGGAAATTTGGAACTGATAAAACTTTTATTTCACTTAAATTGTCTTTTACACTTTTCCTGAATATAACATGTAAGGTGAAACTAGAACTGTTTAAAAGACATACACAAATCTAGTATTACGTCAATAACCAGGTTGTAGTAGGATTTTTTTTTTGTCTTTTTCTATTTATTTTTTTTCTTCATTTAAGCTAGTCTAAATTTTCACAACCACGTGCGCGCTAAGCGATAAAACCGTCACAGAAGCTAACTGTAGGCAGAATACTGGTCAGTAAAAACAAAGCAATCGGAGATACCAGATATACAGACAGGCTCGGCTCCACATTCACTACTGTAGTTTTTTCTCAAGCGTAGAATAACTGCCGTTTGTTCAGCTAAGGGGAGATAAGTGTTTTTTATTCTTCAGTGCATGAACAGAGTGTCTTCAGCTGGAGACAGATGAGTTCTACACCTATGTGGAATGTTATGGTGATGTGACGAAGTATTGTGACACTGAATGAGAAACGCTCAGCCAATCCCCTTTCAGAATTCTCTCACCGTCAGAAACGAGCTGAATACGAGACGAGCTTGAATTGAACCAAAGTCTGAGACGAGCCTGAACGCGAGTCCTAGACGAGTCCAGAGTTGAGCCCCAACAGAGCCAGACTCTGAACCAGAGGAGAGTTTGAAACGAGCTCGAGTTGAGTCTGAGACGAGCCAGAGTCAATCTGAACCAGAGGCGAATTTGAGACGAGCTCAAGCCAGAGTCAAGTCTGAGATGAGACGGATTCGGAGACGAGCCAGACCCTGAGACAGGCCCAAGCCGTGTCCGAGACGAGCCCGAGTCAATCTGAACCAGAGGTGAATTTTAGACGAGCCCGAGTCAGAGTCGAGTCTGAGACGAGCTTGAGTCAAATCTAAGCAGAAATGAGCCTGAACACAAAACAAGTCCTACACGAGTCGGAGACAAGTTTGAGTCAGAGTCAAGTCTGAGACTAGCCTGAGTTGAATCTGAGACGAGCCAAATCCGGTCTGATTTCAACCTTGAAAACGAGTTTTATCGATTGACTGCTTAATATTTTCCTAATCCTCCACTAAAATCCAAATCTACACCAAATCTGCAGAAGAGAATCACCACAAATGATTTTTATTGATTCCAGTCCCTCAATCACAGGGGATTTTTATATCATTGATTTATGGATTATTTATTGATCAGCTGGATAGATATAGATCAGGGAAGGGTCGTGGTGGTGTGATAGTTGGCGTTGATCGGTTGTGAATTGTTATCGGAGAAAAGATGAATTAAGAATTAAGATTAAGATTAAAATAACCTACAACCATTAGCGCAACGGTTTTAAATTACTGTGTTTTTACAGTTCAATTCGATACAATTCTATTTACCTTAAGTTTACAGTCATTTTACAGTCGTTAAACTATTAACAGTGAGATACGGAAAGGAAAACGGGACAGAATCTAGACGAAGAGGGGGAATAATTAAGATCAGTTATTACGTTTTTTTTTTATTGTTTTATTTTATACTGATGTTAAACAGCACCGTTAATGACTGACAGCGCGCCGGGAATTCTGGGAGATCCCGGGAAATCCTGGAAATCCCTCCAGCCGGATCTACGTACGATCTCACCCCTTTTCTTTTTTTAACACACTGATGGAATGTTTTTTAGCTCTTGGTTAGAATCGAGTAGAAGTGGAATGACAAAACCTAGGGTCCCTTTTTATTTCACTGTTTTAGACTCATGCAAAAAGAATTAATAAAAAATAAATGGCAAACATTACACGGCAACAACAGTAATGCAGTAATAATGTTAGTCAGTGTCACAATACAGCCTGTTTCCTTCCTTTCTGTATGAGATCGCAACAGAATTGCACTGGCGTGGAGTCGTCCGTTCACACGGTGAGGGAAAAATAAGCATCACAGTGTTTGTTAAATTAAATGGACAGTTTAATAACCTTTAGAATAAAACCGGCGGTGGCCAGTAACACTACAGGAGAAGAAGAAGAGAAGAAGAGGAGAGGAAAGGAGAGAGAAAGAGAGAGAGAAAGGTGGCGCTATAATGCATAACCTGATGGACAACAATTAATTACCTTTAAAAAAAAATAAAGAAGAATATTAAAGGGGAAGAGGAAGGGACAAAAAGAATGATGATCTCACTACTATTCACTTTTCTTCCCCGCCCCGCCCCATCCCATCCTGCCCCGCCCCAAACACACCCACACACACAGACAGACGGACGGACACAACACACTCGATTCCGAATCTCTGGGCCGCCGGGCGACTGAGCGCTTGATCTCAGAGGGGTAAAGGAGGACTGCAGGTCAGGTACAATTCTCGCTGCTCGTCATACAGAAAGGGGGTTTATGGTGAAGTGGATGGAGCAGGGTACTATGGGCTGTATGTGTAAGATAAAGAGTGTGGGTGGATTTTAACAGTGAAGTGCAGCGCCTTTTAGTTCTCCCCCTCGCCGGCGTCCCCTTCATCACCCTGGTTTTCTGATGTCCACAGCTACAGGAACAGAGAGACAGAGAGAGATGAGAGCTTTCAGCACAGACACTTGTAATATCACAGATATTTAAAGCAGTAGAGTTAAATCGTGTTGGGCGATATAGCCTAAAAAAAGGTAGATTTCCCCACACAACGTATTTATTTAACAGCCGACATGAGTAATATCTCATTCTCATACTGTCATCATGAGAGACTCAATCTCATTATTGGATCTTGTGCAAAAAATGTTCGTGAAAATGTTTTTGGTGCTTTATTAAGAACAAAAACAGCATTAGTTTAACTGCTTAAAAATACAAAATATTCACTAAGCATATTACTGGATGCATTTCAGTTTTTAAGAGGCATTAGATAGGAGGAAATGAATTATATTTATATAAGTGGTGTCAATGACTAAAAAAATAATAATAATATATATATATATATATATATATATATATATATATATATATATATATATATATATATATATATATATATTATTTTTTTATGCTGGTGGCACCAGATTTTTTTTATTACTCTGTAATAGCAACACATTTCAGTCAGTGCCTTTTTGGTGTTGAATTTCGATACCCAGCCCTTGTAAAATGGGATTTTTTTTTTTTAAATAAATTAATTTAAATTAAAAAATAAAAAAGGGGAAAAATTAAAATGTTAGAAATCTACTCTCTAAGCAAAAATTTCCCCCAATTTCCCCAGTGCTCTTTAACTGCCATTAGGAACCCCTTTATGGTCTAATAATGAACCAAAAATCAGAATTCCCCCCTTTATTACAGACAGCTCAGATATTTCTCTAGTAAAGGTGAGTTATATTAGTTTTGTAAGACTTTTTTGTAACCCTCAAGCACTTTTAATGTAAATTTCCTTAAACGCCCTCCTGCAGTGAAGCGCTGATGAGTGTGAATAAAGTGTAGATACTCACAGTGAGGTTGTCCCTTAGTAGCTGCATGATCAGAGTGCTGTCTTTGTACGAGTCCTCATTCAAAGTGTCGAGCTCAGCGATGGCCTCATCAAAAGCCTGCAGAGAGAAGAGCATCAGACAGTCCTTAGCTTTTAGCTTCTAGCTCAGTCAATGATGGACATTTCCTTTCTGTTATCTGTAATATGCTCTAATCTTACAGAGGTCAGTAGTATTGTTGCTTGTACTCACTGTCTTAGCCAAACTGCAGGCCTGCTCTGGGGTGTTCAGGATTTCGTAGTAGAAAACGGAGAAGTTGAGAGCTAGACCCAGCCTGATGGGGTGTGTGGGCTGCATCTCCTTCTTGCTAATCTCAAACGCATCCTGGTAAGCCTTCTGAGAGTTATCCACCGTGGCTGAGGGGGAAAACAAGTGAATAAAACAGAATTGTGATTTAATTCATCATTATCACTTTTAAACAAAGGGCATTTGCTTAGTTTACAAGGATCCTGAATGCTAACGACCATCAAACCACTGCAACCTCTCAAGCTATGTTCACACATCAGGTAAAAGATGCTCTAATCAGATTTTCGGACCAAAACTGAAAATAATTTCAGTCTGTTTGTAAAATCCTTTTAAAATGTGACCCATATTTGAAATCTGTCTGAACAGTCGGAGCTTTGTAAGTGGCATGTACGCACAACAGAGCAGTGCTTCACGTTAAGTTTCACTTTAAATCCTTATCAGAATCTCAAGAGCCAACAATGAGTTTAGGCTGTTTAGGCAACTTATTAAGAACGCTGTGTGGCTGCATCACATGCCTTCTTCTAATACTACTGTAAGAAACATATCAATCCAAATATTTGAGCAGTCATCTTATTTTTTTAACCACTGGTTTGCTGCTGCTGTTTATTTTCCTGTCTACTCATGCTCACTTTCTATTGTCCTCGCAGTCTTTTTCCTCCGGTTCCGATCTGGTCTTTCAGAAAGTCACTTTTTCGTGAATCGGATGCGTATCAGGCTTTAATACCACATATTGAAATGACCCAGATCAGAATTAAAAATGCCGTTCAATGCATTTATTGCTGATAACTTATACACCGGATGTAAAATATTGGATTTAGAGAGATTTTATATATACACAATGTCTACTGTATATTTTGACCAAATTGATTTGGTCAGAAGTCTTGTTATAGAAGACTTGTTATATAACGTTATGTGTGAGAAATCTGCTCACTTCTCTTTGATTCTCCAGATGCCACCTCAGATAAGTATCTGTAGTAGTCTCCTTTCATTTTCAGGTAGAAGACTTTGCTCTCTGCCTGGCTAGCGTTGGGTATGAGGTACTTCTCCAGAAGGCCCTGAGAGGATGGAGAGAAATGAAGGACATCAGAAGAAGCATTTCACATTTATAATAATATTAAATGGTATGTTATTAGTCTCCACAAAAATCATCATCACAATAGACAGATAAATATCACGTTTTTCTAAGTGCTTAAAAGAGAGGCACCAAACAAGGAATAGGACATTTATTCTGGGATGCAGAGACTCAAAACACCACCAGTGTCAATGCAGAGATTTTATTTCAAAATCTTTATATCAAAATGTCCTTAAAATGTATGAGAAACTCTTATTAATTAAGTGAATTTAAACATTTGATGCAGTGTTTTAATCTCCATGGCCATTTGAGCTGCAATGACGTGTCCACAGCAGGTATGAACCAGCACTAAACCTGCCGAGCTACAGGTAAGCTGAATCAGGTGTATTTCAGCAGGCTCGTCACCACACAGTGCTGGTGTGTGCGGGTGATTTTATTTTTTATTTTTTTTATTTCCAGTCTATTAAAAGTATGGGAAATCATTTCTTAATACACAATGATTCAAACATTTTGATATTTTACCAGAGACAGATTTTAAACATTACTAAAATTACAGGAGTGGGAGTGAAAAGTACTGTGACGGCTGTTCAGGTGCAGTTTAAACTGATTTACTACACATAATTACTACAGATATTAACTAAGTCTGTCTATGTGGATATTCCAATGAAAGCACTGGAAATTCAGAAGCTAATTTTCTGCGTTCAGGGTTAAAGGTCTACTCCACTCTTCTTGCTTCTAGCCAGACCTCTTCCAGATCTCTTTTTGACCAATCAAAGGACATTGTGCTTGAATGGTTTATTGTGGCACATTTAGGTGTGTTTAGGTTTGTGCCTGTGTGAAAACAAACCAAACGGAGGAAAAAGATAAGCAATAAACAAAACTCATCAACTGATTCTGACCAGAGAAATCATCAACAGGGTCATAAAATCAAGGTTTTCCAGGCTACTATTTTTTTAAATAAAACTACTAAGGAAATGACATGAGGTTTTTAACTACACAGTGGATGAAGTGTGGCTGTCTGCTGTAAACACAGAATATTAATATGCTTGCGCTTCCAGTCAGGCTAAACATTCAGGACACAGTATTTCTTACCAGCACATCATTGCAGATGTCCTGTAGCTCGGTCTCGATCTTTTCGCGGTACTCGCGCGCCATCTGCTGCTTCTTCTCGTTGCCCTCTGTCTTCTGCTCGATGCTGGAGATAACGCGCCAGGAGGAGCGGCGGGCGCCGACCACGTTCTTATAGGCCACGGACAGCAGGTTGCGCTCTTCATTGGACAGCTCGACTCCGCCCTCTGTGACTGCTTTCATGGAGGCAGCCATGTCATCATAGCGCTCTGCCTGCTCGGCTAGTTTAGCCTTCTGCACCAGGTCACTTTTGTCCATGTTGGATCTGCAGAGAGAAAAAAACACAGTGCTGTTAGACTGACAGGCTCAGGGGAACAAACACCTAAATAGGCCTGCCACAATAATTACATTATCGATTTATTGTACGATAAATGGACAGGGCCTCAATAATTTTCATAATCGTGATTAAACAGTGAACAGTATTTTGGCCAAGAACCAGCTTCTGAAACTGGTTCCGTTTAGGCTTAGAAGAACCTACAAGCATAAAATCTATAATTCCCAAACTATTATTAATTAAACTGTTTCCCTGACTACTGTTGCCACTTTTGAAGCTCCACAGTTGACTGACATGGCGACTCACCAAGCACAAGCATTTCCTTTAGAGTCTCTACCTTATGCTGTTCATCATTATAATCAGTGACATTTAAATGGTCTTAAAATGACAACATAGTTTATCGGCATAATGCCTGGGACTAAATGAATTTTATACTACTGTATTAGCCATTGGCATTCTAGACTTTGGAACTGGGTTGGAAATCTTAAAACAATTCAGTTCATATTTGTAAGGAATAAACTGCATTGTTGAAATAGAAGAAAATTGGCTCTGAAACCAAATAAAGGACTATGTTTGCCAGGGCTCGATTCTCTGGCTGCTCTTATTTAATATACAAATAAAATTAAATAAAATACTCTATGACATGAATATGGGAGATCTAACCACAGCTATGCAGATGCGTTCAGATCTACAAGGTCCTATAAAATCTAAATAGCCTGAATAACTGATTAAATGTATGACTCTCAAATTTGTGTAAAGACCTATCTTGTAACCTTGCTGCAGTAATAGACAGATCTCATTTTTAGCCGGAATGTCAAAGCCATTAACAATCCAGCATTCTATCTCCATAAGATCAGAGTCTGACTAAATCAGACATAAATAAATATCCCTTGGAATAGTTTGTGTGTGTGGTTTAATCAAATATATGATTAAACCAATAGACATGGCAATAGCAGTGTTGTACTGTATACTGTCTTCAGGTTCTTGCTGGTAAAAGGTATGCATTGACATTATGTTCCTACAGAAAACACATTTAGTGTAAGTTTTCTGTGACTTTAAATAATGATGCATTATTTAATAATAATACATTATAAGCTAGTACACCACTGTGATCAACCAGCTTTTTTATACATTAACATGCTTTACCGTTGAGCAGGTGGAATACTTTTCCTTATTACCATTGCCAATTTTGAAGCTCCACAGTTGACCGACATCTCAATCCACCAACCACAATTTAATTCCAAACGGTCCACGAAAAGAACAAATTAAAGCAATACTGAGGATATACTTTATCAACATTTTACTGTACAGTACTTATTGAAAAGGCAGGTTGAACCCATTTTCAAGTAATTTTGCTCACAGTCCATTTACAGTATCTTGCACGCACACTACAGTTTGAAAGGAAGTGTATCCGTCACGCACACACGCACTACTGTAGAAAACCCCAGCAAACGAAACGCAGATGAACACCTTCACTTCTCTTTAGCAACTGACAGTAAACCGTAAGCTGCAGCTCACACAGTATTCTCCTGAGACCACACAGTAACAACACCTCCACCTTAAATACTTCACGTGAACTGAACTGTATCATTTCAAATGCACTGCAGACACCTAGTAGTACTTCACTAGTACTGCATAAACACAGTGCCAAAAACAAAACAAAACAAAAAAACAATGTAGCGTCACAATACTTAGAAACGTTCACCACTGGCACTTTACTCATTTACACACAATACATAATGTATTGTAGCTTCAGAGCTAAACAAACACTTTCATTCACACGTGTTGCCGATATTATTGCGTATGATACAGCACAGCCCCACACCAAAACTAAAGAAAAAAAATACCACTAATACCATTTTAGATTAGCTTTTATAGCTCACTTTCTAATGTCTGAGCGCAATTGAACACTAACTACTGGTGCGCAGAACTTTAAATGCATTACAGAAACTTAAGGTGTGTTTTAACTAGTACTGCGTAAATACAGTGCCAAAAACAAAAAAAAAAACGATGATTTAAATACTTTATATGACATAATAACTAAAATCAGAACTTCACAATACTCATATGTCCACCATGTAGCTTCACAAGTATTTCACTCACCTGTACATCTGTACTCTGATGTGAAAATAAATCTGATCTGACGTAACTATAAATAAAAAAATAAAAAAAATCGCTGGCTCACGTTTTAAAACTGCAGAATGCATTTTTACAAAAATGTTGGCGATATTATTGCCTGCGATTTGGGGCACCCCTACTCCAAAACTAAATAAAACAACTAAATTATTTTACTAAATATTTCTAGATTAGCTTTTATATGTCACATTCTAATGTCCGAAAAGGCTTAGTTTGCTCTGTACAATAGTGCAAATGCCTTACACATTATACTGTTATTGAATTATTACACTAAAAGTACTGGTGCGCGGAATTTAAAATGCAGACTACAGACACTTAAGGTGCGTCTTAACTGGTATTGCGTAAACAGTGCTAAAAACAAAAATCAATACTCATAAGTCCACCACTGACCACCATTTACACATCAGAGCGAAATCTGTGACAATAAATCTGATTTGATTCAAAATTGTTGGTGAAATTATTGCTTACGATATGATATGGCACAGACCTACTCCAAAACTAAATAAAAAACAACACACTACTTTAGATTAGCTTTCAAATCCCAAAACTATGTTACTTCACAATAATCAAATTAGTCCTCCACTGACACTATTTATTTACACAATGCACAAAATGCACTGTAGCTTCAGAGCTAAATAAACACTCGCACCCATGTTTTTCACTCACCTGTACACCTGCACTATGTTATATGACAGTATATCTGATTTAATCTGATTTAACTGTATATAAAAGGCTGCTGGCGCTTTAAAACAGCAGCAGGCAGAGCTGGAGTGGTGGTGATCGGACAGTGATGTAATGCTGCTCCGGTATTTGACTATTAGAGAGGTGTTTGCATATCTGAGACACCGCCCAGGGCGTCGCCTGCCCGAATCCACCACCACCACCACCACCAGCAGCAGCCCTGCTACTGTTATTATCACCTAACCCAGCGCTATTTATTTATCCATCCATCTATCCATCATTACAGATTAAACACCAACATCTACCCAACCTAACAGCGGCCCAGCGAACAGAGGCAGCAGCCCCGCACTGCATCCAGCATAACCATAGCGGGGTTAGCACGGAGCCGGTGTGCTGCCGAGTTGTGCTACCCGTCGATATGTGCTTCTTCCACTAGTGCGCATGCGTGGATCAGCATTTTTAAGTTTAAGTTAAAAATTTCATGTGTTTTTACAGTAATTCTGTTTTAATTGTGTGCTTTAAACAACCGGAGCGTCCTGTAATCATTTGTTTTTGTATTACAAATGTGTAAATGGAAGCATAATAAAAGTAGTAATAGGCCTATGAAAAATTTAACGAATTTAAAGTAAATTGCACCCTGATATACTGATTTAAGCTTTCAAAAAAAAAAAAAGATACTTTAAGCGAGTATTTGAGCATTTTTAATATGTATATAATAATTATATTTCTAGATTTAAATACACACTAAAGTAGCACGGTTTGACAGGGTAGCACATCTCAGCACAACACCGGGCCTGACGCATCGGAATTAAACTGAATTATTTCTTGATAATAAATTAATACAGAAGGATTTAGCTTGCTAACGCTAGGTTCGCTAACACGAGAGGATATATCAATATATCATCAATTAGCACGCGTTAAATGTCGCTAAATCCCGCAGTGGATTGAGAAAGAGAGAGAGAGTGAAATAAAAGGAGAGAACAGGCGAAAGGGCCTATAGACGTTAATTTAGCTAACGTTAGATATCTATTAAACGCCTATCTTGGTTTCTTCTAACATTGAAGGTTAGTTAGCTAAACTAACGTTAGATCAGATTATATTTGGGGTTATAAGAATAGGACACACGTTTCTTCAAAAATATCTACAATGAAATGTGGGACAAGGCAGTAGAATATTTAACTAGCTTTTGTAGCTATGTAACGTTAACATTTCGTAAAACGTTAATCATACTGCATTGACTGCTTTATTTGTTTATTTATTTAAGAATATTTTAGTGCTTATAACACTGGTGTTGAGATTGAGCAATGTGCCATTTTCCGATGCACTGAAATTACTCTGAGATCAATTAAAACATTAAATAACAAAAAATATTGATTACATTTGACATTAAGCATGTACTGTTAGCTAGATAGCTAACCTGTGTGTTATCTGCATTGCGAATATGCTTCATTTATAGCTAGTTTAACTAATCCTAGCTATGTAAGTTAGCCTAGCTACACTGTTCATCGGTGATTAAATCTTAACCCAAGTCGTTGTAGAAAATTGTCCGTTCCATCTTAAAAAAGGTGCAGCACTTGCATTAGGCCGCATTGGTATTTAAGGTGGAGCGGATAAATTGTGAAAACCCGAGTCGCGCATTTTCTCGCACTCGTCTCTAAATAACAGCTAGCTAAGCTAGCGTTGGCTAGCTTGCTAACATAGGTTAGCTAACTACAACTCTTAGCTATGGGTTAGCTTAGCTAGCTGACGTTAGCTTACAACACCATAGCTACAAACCAGAAAAAGCGTTAGCTTAGCACACTTAACATAACGCTAGCTTGAATCACCCAGCAGCTAGCTTAGCTAACGGTTAGCTAAGGTAGCAAAGCTAACCTAACTTACCTGAATTGTGTTTCGGACTGCTCCAATGCTAAGCTAGCCAGTTAGCTACCTATGCTAAGCTAACACAAGCTAAGCAAGGCAGCTACGCCCTCCCTCTCTGACTGACTCCCACCTTTTTTAACACGCCATTACCGCACACATACGCGCCGCAAATCAGCACAGAAAGCGTACAATCAACCCCAAACACCCAAAACCACAAAATCAATTCATGTCTGACTCGTTTTAATCACTAAATCCACCTAAATCCACGACAAAGGTCGCTTTAGCTTTAGCCTAGCCACTCCAGGTGACGGCCTTCGAGCCTGAATTTGCACGCAGAGATTTTTTAAAAATGGGTTTATTATGATTAATGCGTTTTAGATCCCCGAATACAGATTTAATACACTGTTAATCAGGATACGCAGGGTTTAAACAGCAGCACCCGCCCAACAGCGGCGGCTGAGCTGCTGAACCGCGGAGCCGCAGCACAATAGCCACCCTCCGCGGCTTCACACCGCCCCCCGCCGCTAGCGGGCTCAGCCCGGCGGCCCGCACCGCCCCCGCGCCCCGACGGAGAGGGTAAACTCACGGTTGGGTTCGCTCAGAGCGCCGCTGCTCGCTGATTCTGTTCTAAAGCACCGGGAGAACCGCGCCGTCCCTCCGTTCCGCTACTGCTCACGGTGTTCAGGGCTGCACCACTTCCGCCTGCGCTAACACTTCCGCTTACAGCAGGCCACGCCTACCGTCCTCATAAAGCCCGCCCTCCTGCCGGTTTCCATGGCGACCACGGCGCGGGGTCTCCGAGGCGGTTCGCAAGGGGGTTTACGTCACGGAGACCATGGCAACCGTCTCGTCCGCATGACGTGCGGGGTCGCCATGGTGACGGTAGCCGGGAGGCGGTTTGACGAATGCAAAATGGCTGGACACATACACACTAACACACATCAGTACACACACAATCAGTCATACAATACTTTACAGTCATACACAGTTATACACAGTTATACACACAGTCACGCACAGTCAGGTACAGTCATACACAGTCAAACAGTCAGATGCAATCATACACAGTTATTCACATAGTCAGGTACAGTCATACTCAGTTATACACAGGTATACATAGTTATAAACAGTAATACACACATTCATGCACAGTCAGGTACAGTCATACACAGTTATTCACACAGTCAGGTACAGTCATACTCAGTTATACACAGGTATACATAGTTATACACAGTTATACACACAGTCATGCACAGTCAGGTACAGTCACAGTTTGAAGTGTGATAACACTTGTTGTATCTCCCCAATTGTTTATTTATTATTCATGCATATTTTATTTATTGCACATCAGCCCAGATGCCAATCTTTATTTTGTATCTGCTGTACCTAAAATAAAATACTGTCTGATAAGGAATTAATTAAATAATTAGTATGAGGGCTTTATTTAATTTTATGATTAATGGTAAGAGTTTTTGCTGACTGCAGTTGATTGTTAAGTCACTGCAAGGCAGGATGCAGTAAGGTGCTTTACAGAAAGATTTAAGACTCAATACAAGTTTAATAAAGTTATAAGAAATTTAAATGAAAGTGAATAAAACATATATAACAGTTAAAATGAATAAAATAATAATAGAGAACAATGTTAAAACAATTACAAGACAATTACAATTAAAAGAGTTTTAAAGTCATGAAATCTAAGACACTAATATTCAGAAAATAGAAGATAGGATGGTAAAGAGAACAATGTAGTTGTGAATATAAAATTATAAGTGTTACAGGGTGATGGCAGTGTTTATAATATACTGAACATCCTGCAGGAGTCTACAGGACGTAATGCACAGCATCAGCCAGCAGGCTGCAGTGGAGACTGCTGTATGGGGAACCGGCTCTTCAGTGAACAGGGAGGATTACAACATGTACAATAAAAGAGTTTATAAATAAAGACTGTCTACTGCCTGATAGAGCTATTAACTTTATTAATAAATTACAATTTTATTGATTTCTGCAAAAGTTACAGTAATATCTGCGCTGAAAACAAATGATAACTTTAGAATATGGGTAATTTTTCTGAAGCACACTGTATCATATTTTTATTGTATTATAAATTGTACTATCAATAATCGTCTTTTTTCTGGTCTATTTCCATACATAAGGCGCACTGGATTATAGGGTTCATTATGCGACACTAGTAAGGAACAGGGGTGTTGCCATGTTTCCCTTCAAATTTAACAGGTCTCTGTGCTGAAATTTTCTTTTAAGGCTTTTAACGAGTGCTGGATATTAATGCACACAGATTTCTCACCTAAAAACTGTTAATTTGAGCGAATAATGCACTTCTGTTAATTTACAGTAAGCTTAGATTTTCAGATTTTCAGACTACTAAGGCTGGATGCAGCAGCATTAGCATTAGTCGCTAACCACTACTGCTAACCAACAGAGCAATTCTAAGAAACCCTAAGTGTTCCGGTAAACCAGGGCGATATTAGCTAGCTGTTCGTCTCACGTAGCTTGTTTTAACATGGTAATCATGCACACTACAGTCTAATGTACTCACCTCTTATCAGCGAAAGAGCCAGTGCTTAGTGCGATTAGTGGCTAATGCTAATGCTGCTCCAGCAGTGCTAGCCAGGGTTAGCAGCAGGCTGGTAGAATTTATACATAAGGCACACCAGATTATAAGAAGCACTTATGATTTTTAGGAAAATTAAGCGATTTTAGCGACTTATAGTGCAAAAAATATGGTATTACTCTACTTTACTATTTACGAGTACTACTAAACTTATCATAATAACTCAACAGATACAGGACAACAGTCTGCAATTATTATACAAATACAGAGTGAACTATATGATCAGTGGAGCTGAAAGATGGGTAATGACTGTACAAACAATTAAGGAGGTGATCTTAATATTAAATAATATTCTGATTTCACTGTGTACAACTGGAATCAGAATTAGATGAAAGGTGTGGTTCCTTCTTAAGGTATGTCGGCTTCAGATGAGTCTTCGTGGACAGTCGTCAGGTGAGGAAGCAGGAAGGCCGGATCCCTGAGGCTGGAGAGTAATTTCAGCAGCTGCTGGTCTCTGAGGAACCTGCAGAGAACCTAGTTCAGAGCAAACCGTGAGAACCTTTCAGTGTGCTGAGCAATCTCAGCCTCTCATTAAAGCGTATTCACTGTAGCACGCTGGGAGCAAATCATTAATGCATGAGGTACACTACATGACCAAAAGTATCTCATAAGTATTTGTAAGCTCTCGTAATAATAAGGCTGAAAATACAACCCCCTACTGAAACAGTATTGGAACAGTATGGCTAATAACATGGTTTCTGCTGCAAACTGTAAACATTTAAGTTTGTCATAAAAAAATGAAAAAACATTTCAGCTTTTATTTCCAGGTATTAACATCTGTATCTGATACAGTTTGAAAGATTTAACACTTTCTGTCTGAACCTACCCATGAAGGTATCGGAACATGTGACTGTCAGGTGTGTTTTGTTGCCCAGGTGTGTCCTGATACATTGACTAATGAATCAATCAATCAAAATAAACAGCGCTGTATGTCTGAACACTCGGTTTCAGATTTGAGTGTTTCTGTTCAGACTGTGCATTTATAGTTAGAGGAGTAACCAATGTGAAAGACAGAGAGCTGAGAGAGTCAGTACAACTGTATGGCATGTCCTGAAGAAGAAAGTCATCACTGGTGTACTACATAACTGATGTTGAACAGGTAGATTAGGGAAAAACACAGCAGTTGATGACAGAAACATTGTTTCTGAGTTCTGAACCATGGAACAAATCCAGATGTAAATACCTGGAAATAAAAGCTAAAATGTTGATCTTTTGTCTTATACTCATCTTTTAGTGTCAAACCTAAAGATTTTTAGATTTCTAGAGTAGAAGTAAAAGGATCAGGCTCACTGTTTCAGTATTTTTTAAGGGCACTGTATATGGTTCGTATTATCTCAAAAGAAATGTACGGACCACTCTATAGCAATGGTGGGCAATTCCAGGTGTGAAAGGACAGATTCCTGCAGCTCTTACCTGCTTCAACTCACCTGATAATTGCTATGTTTTGTAGGTTTGGAACAGCAGGGAAATCAGCAAGCTATTCTTGGCTCCAGCCCCCATTACCCACCCTTTCTGTGGAGCAACCATGACCTTAAGGTCACCATGGGCAATGCTGAATAGTGGCTAGAAGCGTATAAAGCCCCACAGCATTGGGCTCTGGGGTTTATTGGAGGGATGAAGCTCCAAACAATAAAGAGTAAAGACGTCTCCAAGGAGTAGAGGCTGATACTGCAGCAAAGGGGGACAAACTATGGGCTTATACTGTTGATTTTAGAAGAGAAGCTGGAAAAGCAGGAATTTACAAGTGTTTTAGTTAAGCAAGTCAATTGGATGTCTACAAAACTCAACAAAACTATGGAAAACTATGACAGGTAATGACAGAAAAATTGTGAGTCATTAGAACCATTCAACAAATATTGGTCATGGCTAATACAATCGTTTGGAATGTCCTGAAGAAGAAAGTCGTCACTGGTGTACTGAGTAGACCAAGGAAAACCACAGCAGTTGATAAAACAGAAACATTCTGTTTCTGTTCTGTAAAGAAAAAACGTAAAACAACTGTTAGTGTTAGGTCTTTGCTGAATGAAATTTGTGAAATAACTATAAGATCACGTGACTCAGCTTTATTAAAATTCCCTGTTTCATGTTTATTCAGATACAGGAAACTCTGAGAGCCAAACAGAAGAAGGAAGGAAGGGTTTAGGATCTGGATCTGTGTTTGACTCCATCTGTTCTGTACTGTTCCACAGTCCTCCACTCCTCACTGTCAGCGCTGTAGCAGAGCTCCGGCTTTACCGTCCACCCCGGAGACGCTGCTCATGATGGAGTACCCACTCGCTCATCCACCATAAACCCAGGAGGAGATTATTCAGAGCTGGAGCTCAGCCGGCCGGGAGGTCCTGATCCTGTACTCGGTTACGAACACTCAGACTTTAAAATTACACAGAGTTTTAAATAACTAAATACAAATACTTTAATACTTTACTCAACACTTTAAAGCACAACATGAGTTATTTTTCTATATCTTTAAAATAAATTAATATATCATTGAGTATTAAAGTTATTCCTCAACTAAAGCGTTTCTGATGATCCTACATTGTCACGCCTCGTGCTGAAAGCACTACTGTCTCTCTCACACTCAGCTTTGCCTGCGATCTCCAGTCTCTGGACTACATTGCCCAGAATGCACCACACACTGACATCACATCCAATCCTGATCACCTGACACTGCACATGACACCTTCAGGAAGCAAATCACCTGAATTCTAATCAGCTGTGTTAAGCCCTATTTAAGAGACTCAGTTATACCTGTCCTTTGCTGAGTGTTGACGGTTTATTTCCGTACAACAATTTTTTTCATTGCCTGTATTTTTGATTTCTCGTTTTGACCTTGTATTGTATTATAGACCTTGATTAGTGCCTGCCCTCTGATATTTCTTAGCGGTGTTGGTATGTTAACTCCTTTTTGCTGCTGTTTACCGGTATTGACCTTGCTTTGTCTGCATCCCTTTGCCATATACTTTATTTAATAAAGCATATTTTGATTTGCATCTTTTAAACTTTAGTATTAAACTCTAGTATTTTAAACTCTAGTATCTATACTCTATTCTACCTACAGAGTAATAAATGGAGATATAATCATACTGAATGAACATTGCAGTAAATATTGTAGTTTTGTTTATAACGGATGGTTTAAAGGTCTTATCTTATAGACAGTAAATCATCAAACAGCTTCTGACACACTTAGCCGTAGTCCACTCCTCCTGCACCCAGTTATGGTTCATGATTAGCAGGCAGATTTCAGACATGAGATGAGATGAGATGAGATGGTCCACTGAGCCCCAATTTCTATATTAAATGACAGGAGGCTGCTCTATTTTCTGAGAAACTAGGTTGAGATGTACTGGAGGAAACCAATTGCACTCCTAAAACAAGTGCCAGGAGCGAGCTGCTGGTTGGCATATCGATGTTAACTCTTGCCGGAGAGCCTGACGAGGGCAGAGTGATTCTGAGGACACTCAGAACAGCTCAACTCTCTGATTATCAAAACTACATCTCAATACCACTGATTTACCCTCGTGTACAGAGTGTGCAGAGCATGAGCAGATCAGTGGAAAGTGGTGTTAGGAGTGAATTGCATTTTTCTGACACTGAAGCGTATGTTTAAAATTATCTGTGTATGAGTTTGCATGAATCATATAAATATATTTTGATTCATAGGTAAATGCACACAGTACCAGACAAAAGTTTGAACATATGTTTATCATTATTACTATGAAGAAAAACATATAAAATCATTAAATAAACCAACATTTTTTAACATCTCTGCTGGATTTTCTCAGTCAGTTTTATGAGGTAGAATCACCTGGAATTCAGGCTTTCAGTTAACAGCTGTGCTGAACTCATCAAGAGTTAATTACTTGAATTTCTTGTCTCTTAATAAAGTGTTTGAGAGCATCAGTTAAAGTAAAGTAGTGGAGAGGTAGAGTTACAGGTATACAGTGAATAACAGTTCTATTTGAGTAATGTTCGAATCCAGATTATGAGAAGCAGCAACTACTCAACTAAATAAAGAACAAAAAACTTAAAATACTTTAATAATAAATATATTTTTAAATTGTCTTCAAGTGCAGTCACTGCAAAGACCATGGGAACGTTATTATGATGAAACTGGCACTAATCAGGACCACCCCAGGAAAGGAAAGGATCATGAAAGAGCAAGGGTTTCCTCTGTTGTACAGGATGAGTTCATTACAGTATTTTAGTTTGTTTAACACTGTTTTTAAGTTACTACATGATTCCTTATGTGTTCCTTCATAATCTGATAGATCACTTCACTGTTCATTTACTATGTAGGAAAAATAAATACAAATATTTAATGATTTTACACAGTTTTATAGTGCCGTTTTCGAGGAAGACATTCGGAGAAGACTCTTATATTTTTCAGTATCTCTCGTGCACAAAGCGAACTCAACAAAGACCTGAAATAACTGCAGTGAACTCGACCTCAACTTCTCTTAACTGGGATAAAACAGACTGTTGTGAGCCAGTTCCTCTCCTCCAGCAGCAGCACTAACATCATAGGTGTTTCTGAGAACACTCCAGCGTACTGTGTAACACTGTTCCCAGAAGAGTGGAGGCCATTAGGACCACAGATAAAGAGTGTTCACTTCATAATACTGTACTGCCTGTGAGCATAAGAGCTCAGACCCATGGAAACACTTTCTATGAATGCTTTGTCTATTAGACTCTACAAACATACTCATAAAACATTATAATGCATCTATAAAGCATTATAAACATAGCTATACATATGTATAACATTGTATAACAATGCACATTATAACTATGTTTATTACGCATTATGAGTGCTATGATGTGTAATATTGGCACTTATGTGTTCGGCCACAGGCCGAAAAAAATTGGATTATTGTTACTTCAGTAAAATTATGATTGTCATTGTGATTTCATTCTGTTCTGGCTTTTGTATTGTATTATATTATTGGGTTTGTGTATTCTGATCTTAAATAAGAGCGCCAAACAGCCACGATGCTCCCTCGCTAATTAGCACTGTTAGGAGCTTAGCTAGCTCTCAGACTGCTGAAAGATACCTGTTATATCAGCGTTTTACTCGTCCTGCAGAGAAACAGAACTTTATCTTAAAGCATACTTTTAGTTTTGATAGTGCTCTGTCAAGCCCAGCAAGCCAAGATAATACAGAACTACAGTCTGTAAATATTATAGAACTACAAAGTGTCCTGAAAAAAAAAAGAGTAAATAATGTATAATGAGTGTTGAAACAAGGACGTGATTAGACGTTAAACAAGTACAAGACCGACAAGGGACACTGAAACACATGCGTGAAATAGGAAACACTTGGGCATAGGTAATGAGGGGGCGGAGTTACAAAATTAACACAGGTGAAAACACTAAAGACTGAGGCGGAGACACGGCAGCAACACACAGGGCTATGTGTAGGATAGCAGTGGGGAAAGAACACACAGGCGAGCCATAAAAACACAGTGACTGACAGGAGAGAACTAGAGGAGGACGGGTTTAATATATATTTTTAGAATATTTCTACGTTTTTACTAATAGATACATTGGTCCATTCTTTTTTACCTAGATTACTTGTTTCTTTGTTTAATGTATTCAATATAGATCCTGGTATCACTTTTTTTTTTCATTTGGCCAATAATATTAACTCACACAACAGATGAACTGCAGAGGACAAAACATATGGTTTTATGTTTTTTAATCATATTTTCTTTGACCAGAGAACCTGATAAAGGCATTCATTTCTACTATTGAGTGCAAAATATGAGCATACTGAGGACTACAGTATGATGCATGACTTAAGGGGTCTACGTATGCTTGAGAGTTTAGAGTATTATTTTGTACCATGCAAAAATAAACAGGAATTATTATTATTATAGAACCTTTTCTGATTTGTTGTGCAGTATGAGGATAAATAACTGGAGTTAAAGGATTTTAGAAAAGGTAGAAATTAAAGACATTTTCACATTTTTATATTTTTGCTGGACTAAAAATATGTTTTCACATTTTCCTCTCTGCTCTGGAGCTTCACCCTGTATGAAACGTCTCCCCCTGCCCCTCCTTGGAAATACATCATAATGAAGTCTGTAGTAAATTGCCTCCTCCTGACTCAGCACTGTTATGGCTGGAGTGCAGGAGTCTGCAAATTCTGGGTAAAATTAATTCTGGTCCCCCCGGGTCCTCCGGGTCCTCAGACCGAGCTGCTGGGGAAACAGCTGGCCGTGTGATTCGCTCTTCTCCACCTGATTGTTTTTGGTAAATAGGAACAGCATCTGTGTCCTTGGACAAACATAAAGTGTCACAATATGAGAGCAGCAGCGAGTAAATGAGGTTATCGCAGGATCCGGAGGCGGAGGCTTTAGCAGGTGTTTGAGAGGCGCCGGGGCTCCGGCGAATAACAGACGGGTTAAAGTGCGGATTTTTAAAGTAACGCTATTTCTCATCTGTCACGATTCGACCTCCACAGCTGTCTCTGAGATACAGTCATCAAACACCCCTTTCACACACAGACATCAATCATATTTATCATATTTATCATTTTACTGAGCTTCTCACATCAACCATCAGCTACAGTTATGATATCGTCAATTAGCATTATAGCTAGCATCGCTTTTGACATTATATGATAGAAAAAAGAACAATAAATCATCATAAAATCAGTCATAATTATATAATTCTATAATATATTAATCCTTATATAATTAATAATTCATTCATTCATTAATTTAATATTGTAGCATCACAACAGGGTTAAAAGGGAAGGCAAAGGGATGGTCAAAATACAAAAAGAAAAAACAAAGAGCTAAGCTGAGCTAAAGACTAAAGACTAAAGAGCAAAAAGGGTCAGAAATATATGGTTAAAAACACAAAAGAAACGTGTAGTAGAAGAGGTTTTATACCGAGCAAGAAGTAGGTGAAAGCAGCTGCTATATATACATATATACATATATATATATATACTATTGAGTCCAGGTGTGAGCAATCAATAGCACAGCGAGCAGGAACACCAATGCATCACATGATCTGGCATGTCTGGAGGAATGATTGCAGGTGCATTATGGGAAATGGAGTTTCTTTCTGGAGACAGGACTGGTTAGTCCTGACTATAGTCCTGTTTAGGCAAATGTGAACTAGAACTGGAGAGAGCACAATTTCATTGCTATCTTGGCAACGCAAGCACACATACGCCCCCTTGTTACTCACACAAAGCAGCTGTGCCGTTAAAATAGCAATCCGCCAAAGTCAGAGAGCACCTGACTCTTTAAGAGAATGGCAAGTGACATTTTTATTGGTTTATTTCACGTTACACCCAAAATTAACCACATCCATGATTAATTATAAATAAAAGAGAATTACTACATGCCTTTGGTGCATTTCAATCTGTGCAAAGTGTACTTTTCCCGTCATTATGATAGCAAAGACACACTGACACGCCCTAAATCAAGGCTCAACTATAGATCACTAAAATAGGGACCTTAATAGTTTATGTTGAGGTATTATTTTGGAAAAGGTAAAAAGCTGGTAGACGTTAAATTACAGTGTACAACGGGTTCCACAGTGTGAGAGCTGAGACTGATGAGATGTGTGTGTGTGTGTGTGTGTGTTTGTGTAGTGTGTGTGTAGTGAGTGTGTGTGTGTGTGTGTGTGGGGCTGCTGGGCTGTGTGTGATGTATCTGTGAGAGGTTGTTTGGAAGCAGCAGGAGATGAAGGAGAACCTGTGTTTCTGGGTCGCTGTGATGCACAATCCTGTAGAGCTACAGATAAGAGAGAGAGAGAGAGAGAGAGAGAGAGAGAGAGAGAGAGAGAGAGAAAGAAACAGAGAGAGAGAGAGAGAGAGAGAGAGGGGTTGTGGATGTTTAGGTACAGGTGAAAGAAATTATATATTTTTAGTTATGAATCATTAATAGATATGAAATATGAAAGGGGGATGAGGAGGACAGACACATGAATGAACGATTTTGAGCTAGGCCATGTGACTGAAAGAAAAAGAGAGAGAATAGAAAAGAGAGAGAGAGAGAGAGAGAGAGGACAGCGGCTGAAAGTCAGTCAATGTCAGTGAAGACGAGAGAAGCCCTGGAGAGAAGCTCTGACTCAGACTAATGAAACTCTGCTCTCCTCTCGCGCCTTTGTTTTTTCACCATCACCCAATCACTACTGAGAGAGAGAGAGAAAGACAGAAAAAGATAGATAGAGAGCAGAATAGAAAGAGAATAAGAGAGAGCAAAAGAGAGAGAGAATAAGAGAGAGCAAAATGAAAGAAAAAGAGAGGGAATAGACGAGAGAGAGAATGAGTAAGAGAGCAAAAGAGAGAGAGTGAAAAATAAAGCAAAAGAGAGAGAATTATAGTGCAAAATAAAGAGAATAAGAGAGAGAGAAAAAAAAGAGAGAATAAGAGAGAGAGCAAAAGAGAGAGAATGAAAAATAAAGCTAAAGAGAAAGAATGAGCGAGAACTAAATGTGCTACAGGCGATATGGCCAAAAAAATCCCAATATCCCAAAATAGGTCACTTCATATCCTGATAACGATATAGATCACAATATAACACTTTTCCTATAAATTCTGTAATTCTTTATTTTCAGTGAATTTTCTATAGATTCTCATTTTTATTAAATAATTGCATAAAATACATATTTACAGAAAAGTTTGACGTACACATGTTGGAAAGGTCTTGGTTCCTTCCAAGGTTTCTTCCTCTTAAAGGGAGTTTTTTGCCACTGTGTCACCATAAAATCAGCATCTCTGTGGTGCTGCTCATAAGAGGCGTGGACCTGTTTTTCCTGTAAAGCGGCTTTGTGACAACCTTTGTTGTAAAAAGCGCTATATAAATAAAATTGAATTGAATTGAATTGAAAGTGTCTCAGTTTCCATCTCAACACCTTAAACACTCATTCACTCATTTAATCAATATTTGGTGACATCATTAAAGTGTACATTTCAATTGAGACACCAGGGTTTGGAACAAGAATTGGGACAGACACAACGCTAACGCTCATCAGTGGTTTCTGGTTTAAATTGAATAGAAAGCACATCGTTTTATTTTGAACTGTTTTGAGCTCTGTTGTGTTTTATAGAGCAACAAATAAGCTTCTGTGGGTCCAACATTTGGATGTGAATCAATGAAACCAATTTGAGTAATAAATAGAGCCTTTTTTAAGAGTATAATAGCAGTAATAGCTTTACAAGATTGTACGGGTCATTTGCTGCAGGGAGACGTGGAGGCGGACACAATAGCAAGTTAAATTTATTAATAAACAAAGAAAACAAACAAATCAAAGCTCAAATCGAAACAACAAGGAACAAGGAAGCACACAGGACACTTAGGACTGAAAACAAAACAAAGAAACACAAAAGCTGGCCAATGTTAAACATGTACAAGAACTGACAACTAAACACAGATACAGTAGAAATATATAAACGTAGGAAGACAGGAAACAAGAAACACCTAGGGTCAGGTAATGAGGGGGCGGAGCTAACACAGGCCTGTGGAGGAGACAGAGGAACACACAGGGCCACGTGCAAAGGAGCATATGGGGAAAAACACACACACAGGAAAGGAAGAGGAAGGTAAATTAACATGAAAAAAGCAAGCAAAGAGAGATGCTACAGAGAGAGAGAGAGAGAGAGACCGAGAGAGAGAGAGACTCGACCTTTACTTTAGGGAGACAGAGGAGGCACAAATTACACAAGAATGATTTATTTCACACCCAAATCCCCAGACATCAGCATGTACTCAACACCTAGTTCCAGCCCTCCTCCCATCCCTCTCTTTCTCCATCTCTCTCTCTCTCTCTCTCTCTCTCCTGTAGTCTCTCTATCCGCTGCTTCCCAAAACTAATGTTGACTGCAGGATGTTTTGTATAATACACAGTCCAGTCAGAATATTATGACCACCTCCTTACGTTTCCACACTTAATTTCTATTTTATCAGCTTCTATTTTTCTGTTTAAATTTATCTTATTCTGAGTCACTTTGAGCTGCATGTTTATGTATGAAAGGTGCTATATGAATAAAGTTATTATTATTATTAACATTTCTATTAATACCTTTGGTTTTAGAAGAAACAAGAATCTAGTGGCCACAAATTTGAAAAGTTTAATGAAACGCATTTAGCAGAAAAGCATTGCTGCATTGATGATGAAAAGACTCACACTTTCACACTACATAATAATGCCAAGCTTCCTGAAAACAGAAATCTGCATTGGCACGTTCATCTCGATTTGTTTCAGACAGAACTGACCACACCATCTGAGCACTCCATCTACTCCATCTACACCCAGGACCAGAAGAGGCTGACGCTCCATCTGGGCTCAATTTTAGATGCATCTGAGATTTGAGAGCTGAGGCTGTTACTACAGCAAACTCTTTATTATTAAAAAGCATCCCATCTTATCTGGAGTTTCTGGAGTTTCCCTTAGTATTGATCAAGGCATAACAAGAGAGTTAAATCAAACATTTTAAAAACATATCGTACTTTTGTAGCTTTCGGCCTGGTAGATGTGCTGTTTGAACGATACAGTTCAGTGCAGCGTATTTAGGTCTATTTTGGCCGTTATGCATCTTAAAGTAGCTGAATGCATTCATTAGATGAGATGTTTGCAAACATCTGGACCACTTAAAAATGACAAGTTTCTTTGATTTTACCAAATTAAAAACCTCTGGAATATAATCAAGAGGAAGATGGATGATCACAAACCATCAAACCACCAAACTGAACTGCTTGAATTTTTACACCAGGAGTAAAGCAGCATAAAGTTATCCAAAAGCAGTGTGTAAGACTGGTGGAGGAGAACATGATGCCAAGATGCATGAAATTAAAACTGTGATTAAAAACCAACCAGGATTATTCGACCAAATATTGATTATTTCTGATCTCTCAAAACTTTATGAATATGAACTTGTTTTCTTTGCATTATTTGAGGTCTGAAAGCTCTGCATCTTTTTTGTTATTTCAGTCATTTCTCATTTTCTGTAAATAAATGCTCTAAATGAGAATATTTTTATTTGGATTTATTTTATTTGGGAGAAATGTTGTCTGTAGTTTATAGAATAAACCAACAATGTTCATTTTACTCAATGAGTGTGTTAGTAGCAGTGTAGTAGTAGTAGTAGTGATCTGAAACGACACATTGGGAGTGTGAGTGATTTTTCAAGCCACTCCTGCTCAGCCGAATAAAGCTCAGTGATTGGTTGGCACGGTCTCTCTGCACTCAACAGTAATGACTGCACTTCATTAACAGCCTCCGTCTTTGCTGAGCAGGGCTGTTTATAACTGGGCGTTTTAAAGCCGTTGACACTGAGCTAAATGAAACACATTCATTCTGAACCTCATGAGCTGCAAATTGCTCCGAGCTCTTTCACTATAGCACTTAATGAATACATTATTTGTTATAGTGAAATTGATGTGTGCAGTTTTAATAGCGCTTTAATGTGTGTATGTGTGCTAGTTACACAGATATACAGGTACACTATATCGATTATACTGCTGAAAATATTCACTCATCCATCTGAATCACTGAATTCAGGTGTTCCTGAATCTCTTTTAATGACCACAGGTGTTTTAAAACACCTGTGCTTCTACAAACATTAGTGAAAATACAGGTCTCTCTCAGGAGCTCAGTGAACTCCAGCACTGTGGTACCGTGATTAGGGCTGCAAATAATTACTATTTTATTCATTTTAAAATGTCTAGTTGTGTCTCTATGAATAAATGCCACATGAGCTGTTTTTTTGTGAAAAAAAAGTGCTCAGGTGTTTCTATTTAGCCCTGCTTTAGTTCACTGTATTAGTGGTCCCTGAAGAAAGACATGGGCTCATGGGCTCTTGCTCATGAATATTAATAAATGCAAACATATCACCTCTGATTGGCTAACAGCACTGCATGCAGTGAAACACCTACCTGCTTTTCCCACAGTCAATTTTACAGCTCTAAAACTTAAAGGACTAAATGTTTTCAGAGATACAGCCTTAGTTATAAAGATAAGCACTGAGTGCTCAATAAAATATAAAATATAAAATTAACCCTTAAAAACTCAAGCAGCCCCGCAGCCGAAGACCCAGAGTTCGCTCTATATCTTAAAATCTGATGTGAACAGCCCTCACTTTGACAGGTGTTCTGTCGAATTGCGCTCCCTTGTCCAACCGTGCTTCCCTAGTGTATATTATTTAAGGTCTCGTTAAAACGCAGAATCCACCGGAGATCCAATTTAAACCTACAGTTACTTACACAAGATAGCTAACGCTAATTAGCTGTGTAAATAAAGTTGTGTTAAACAGAGTAAACAGAGCTGTTAGCCAACTTTCGCTCCGCCTGTGGGCGGTCCTGAGCCGAGGTGGGCGTGGCCATGTAGTCACCATGTAGTTGACGTAGACACCCTAACACTCCTCTGATCGACTCCTATAGCAAATGCTGTATTTGCTGAGAAAGCACCGCCTTTGAGAAATGCCTCACTACTGTACCTGATACTGTATCATCCTTTTTCACAATCACATTCAATTTCCTCCCTAAATCCATCCAGCCTTCAGACTTCAGTCTGTGTTTATTATAATCCTGAGCTCGCGGTTGGCAGCGCTTTCTGTCGCATCTGCTGTATCAGCTGTATTTCAGTCGGCGCTCGCTGCAGTCTCACCCCTCTCAGCTGACAATTTATTGTACCCTTATAGCTTTTAGTGATATTAAAGATAGTTATGATGGCATGTAATTCAAATAATCCCTATACAGAGGGCACAGTTCTGCAGGACTGACATGGACAAGCGCCAGACGAGTAATTATTAGATTAAGAAATCTGCAAGCCATACCAAAATCCATATCAGAAACCAAACGCCTCAGCCTGTCCTAATGTCTGAACAGAAGAACCGTGTAGATTTTCTTTTAACTCTGATTTATTTCAATATGAAATGGAAAAACATAATAGAGCACTTCAGTTTCTGAATCAGTTTCTCTGATTTTGCTATTTATAGGTTTATGTTTGAGTAAAATGAACATTGTTTTTTTATTCTATAAACTACAGACAACATTTCTCCCAAATTCCAAATAAAAATATTCTCATTTAGAGCATTTATTTACAGAAAATGAGAAATGGTCAAATTAACAAAAAAGATGTAGTGCTTTTAGACCTTAAATAATGCAAATTATGTAATAAGACTAACACTATTACCAAAGCAAATAACAGAAAATACATAAAAAACAAATATTACATACAAAACAACATAACTTTTTACAGGATTAACAATTATTATGATTATTATTATTATTATTATTATTATTATTATTATTATTATAATGATAATTGACAAGAAAATGAAAATAAGTGTGTGCTCTTTATAAATGTGTAATAATAAGGAATAAATCAGTAATATCAGTAAATTAGTTATAATAATTAATATTCTGTTTTTTTGCCATCTGTGTCTCTTTTTTCGATTACTCTCTATCACTGTGTTCTCTCTCTCTCTCTTTCTCAATTCAACTCAATTCAATTCAATTCAATTCAATTTGTTTGATTGTACATTTTAAAACAATGCAAAAAAGCATAATAATAATAATAATAATAATAATAATAATAATAATATTTTATTTCTTTCTGTCTCTCTCTCTCTCTCTGATCCCTCTCTCTCTCTCTCTCTCTCTCTTTTTTCTATTGATTCTCTCTCTGTGATAGACTCAGGCGAGTGCTGTCAGGTTTGATCACTGTCTGGTTTTACAGTCTCATCACTGTGAGACACCTCCTGCCTGCGCTCTGCTCCCGGGGGGAGACGGAGATACAGGTTTAAAGGTCAGAACATCTGTGAACGAGCCGCTGAGCAGCTGGAGTGGAAACAGGACCAGTACATCAGGTACACTGGTTACAGCCTGCAGACACCAGGGGCTTTCACTGGCACCAATACACCTCCAGATTTACACTGATATTAAATTATATCACCTTCAAAAACTGTGAAAAACATATCTCTATTTATTACTCTGTAGGTAGAATAGAGTATAGATACTAGTGTTTAATAGAATACTTCTGTAGAAGTTAAATAATCAACTTTTTTAGCTTTTTACTCTGTTTAAATAAAAGTGTAAAAGTACTGGATTCAAAACTACTTAAAGTATAAAAGTAAAAGTAATGTAAGGAGAAAAAATAAAGCCATTAAGAACAAAATATATTTTTTCTAAAAGCTGTAATGACTATAATGTTAAATATTAAAATGTTAATGTTGATAATATAATTTGGGATTTTGCACTAGGCTGTTCTCCAGTGTTTTCGCTGCATATATGCCCCATTGTAAATGAATGTATTTTAAATACAGTAGAATGTAAATATATTAAAGAAGTTTAGTTGGAGTGGAGTTTGTCTGGAGTTCTCTTGATTCTTGCACCGATCATCTTCATACATCTTCGTAGGCTAAATACAAGTCTCAGAGTGGTCCACAATGATCAGCAGATCACTGGTTCGAATCCTGGTCATGCAGCTTGCTATCAGCTGCTGAAGGAGTGGGGAGGGAGGAGAGGAGAACGAGCCGTCAGCATCTAAAAGGCAGCAAATGATGTACTCAATGAGTGTTGGTTATTTAGAGGGCAGATGGGAGCAGCTGATTGGACAGGTACAGTAATTAGGTGAAGTAGCACTGATAGCAGAACTCATGGTACGTTTTCGTTTCTGTTTTCTTCATAAAAACAGTTTCCATCAGTGGAAAGTTAATAGAAAGCCAGTGTTCACTGCTTAATAAATAATAGAAAACTTTAAAAACATTTCCCAAGAGATAGCTTCAGTTACTCCCACCCTAAATTCTGTATTGCCTCTGTTTCTGGTTTTGGTTCTGCTGGATGGATTTTTTTTTTTTTTTTTTTTTTTGCACAGTTGTCATTTGCATCCACAAGTCCAGTCAAGTCAAGGCAAAAAGTTTTATTGTGAATACTGCATATGTACAGGACAAAAGTTACAACAAGTACAGATAGATAAAAATATAAATATAATAGAATGAGATTCACTATAGGTACAATTCAACAAAGTCACAGAAATAGACATACGTGAGACAAGAGACACAAGACAATAGTGCAATAGTGATGGAGGGGAATAAAGAGGAAATAACAGTATCATTGTAAACAGAACCCGAAAACTAAAATTATTTAACTTAAGCACAAGATAAATACAGTTTTATACTCTAGCAGATTTAAACTTCGGCATCTGCCTGTTGCTGTGTGTGTGTGTGTGTGTGTGTGTGTGTGTGTGTGTGTGTGTATGTGATGTCAACTGTTGCAGAGGCAGATGTTGAGATGTTGAGAAGACATGAACAGCAGCGGCTAAAGGCAGGTGGAGAAGGTGATGGAGAGATGGCGATACATAGAGAGAGTATAGAGAGAAAATAAAAAGATAGAGAGAGAGAGAGAGAGAGAGAGAGAGAGAGAGAGAGAGAGAGTCATCATCAACATCTTCTTCATCATCCTCCTCATCATCCAGGAGGAGATGGAGAAACGTATTCTCTCAGACAGCTCCAGCAGAGCCACGCCCCCACGAACTCACATCCGGGCTGTGATTGGCTAGCGGCCTGGATCCCAGCAACAGCGACGCGCGCCTCCTCCCTTTTCCTTTTTTCCTTCTGACTCCGCGAAGAGAGCTCGCGCTGCTGCTGAATGAAGTGAATCAGCTGCATGCAGACTGCTGGGAGTCTATCTATCTGTCTCTCTCTCTGTGCCTGTCTCTCTTTCTCTCTATCTATCTTTCTCTCTTTCATCAGAGGAATTATTAAGATTATTAAGCACTGGAAAGCAACAGATCATGCACGCGCTCTGACTCCTCCAGGCGCGCGCCTCCTCCTGCTCCAGAGATGATGCGCTGCTCTTCAGTCTGGAGGCTCATCTTTCATCTCGAGCTCGCGCTTCCTGACCTGATTTTTCGTTTGCACGTCTGAGAGCGAGGGCGCATCCTTAACGAACAGTCGGTGGTCGAGGTCTGGCCGTCGTCTGGACGTCGCAGGGTCGTCGTTTGGTCGTTGTTTGCCTGGTCTTCGTCTGGATGTCTCCTGGTCATCACCTCGCCTCTCCAAGAGGAACCTGGTAACTTTCTGGAGGAAAGGAACGCTGCTTTCTCTACAGGGATTTTTCCCCGCTCCTCCTTCATTTCCTCCCCGGTGGGCTGGCGAGGGGGCCGGTGAAAGTCTGCCAAGACGCCTCGTGCCGTGCTCCGCGTGAAGAATGCCCAGGCGCGCCTTCCCAAGCCGCCGGAGACGGCGCCCGCGCCCTCGGGCCTCTACATGGAGCGCTCCCAGAGCCGCATCAGCCTCTCCGCCTCCTTCGAGGCTCTCGCCATCTACTTCCCCTGCATGAACTCCTTTGATGAGGATGATGCCGGTGAGTGTGTGTGTATGGGTGTTGGGGGTTAGGGGTGTGTGTTGGGGGTGTAAGTGCGTGGCATAAAAAAAAACAAAGCTTTTATCCGATGCTCCCAACCTACCAGATTATAATGCAAAAAAACACTATTTTTACACTATTAACAATAAACTCAAAATGTAGCTCCACACTTTATTGTCATAATTATGAGAGCCCTGACATATAAAACAAGGCTTTGAAAGTGCACAGCTCTAAAAAAAAAAATTAAGATCACACTTCAGTTTCTGAATCAGTTTCTCTGATTTTGCTATTTATACGTTTATGTTTGAGTAAAATTAACATTTTATTCTATAAACTAAGAACATTAACATTTCTCCCAAATTCCAAATAAAAAGATTCTCATTTAGATCGTTTATTTGCAGAAAATGAGAAACGGCTGAAATAACAAAAAAGATGCAGAGCTTTCAGACCTCAAATAATGCAAAGAAAACAAGTTCATATTCATAAAGTTTTAAGAGTTCAGAAATAATCAATATTTGGTGGAATAACCCTGGTTTTTAATCACAGTTTTTTTCATGCATCTTGGCATCATGATCTCCTCCACCAGTCTTACACACTGCTTTTGGATAACTTTATGCTGCTTTACTCCTGGTGCAAAAAATCAAGCAGTTCAGTTTAGTAGGTAAAATCAAAGAAACTCATCATTTTTAAATGGACTCTTATTTATTTCTAGAGTTGTATACACACACACAGAACCTTCAGGTTGTTTATTAAAAACACTGTTATTATACACTCTACTACGTCAAGGTATTAGTTTACATTTATTACATTTTGCAAAATGAAATTACTATTAGTTACACAGCTGAGTGATGAAGTCTCAATTCTTCATAAACAGTGCCAGAGATATTTACAGCTAGAGTCACTTTGGCTTTTCTAAAGCAGGAGTTCTGAGAACCTGTTGGTTTCTTCTGATGGTTGAGCTTCTTGGCTTTTCACTGGTAGGTTTGGACAATAGATGAAATGGCTAAATTTTTATCGTAGTTATATTTCCATTCAGTGCAGTGATGTTGTAGCAGATCTTTTATTAAATATTTGTTTGGCTCATTTTACCTTGGCTGTTTGGCACAAACCCCTAGAATTCCTAAACCCTATATTCAGAATGATGGCCCTAAATAACCGTTCAGTCTACGGCTCTTTACCAAACCAGTTTAATAAATGAGAAAGTTTAAATAGCCTTATTAAAGTATAAAATGTTCTGGGAGTAACTTTTAGGTAACTGTAGAACCATAATATACAGTCCCAGGTTTTTTTCTTTTTATGATTTTCTTTACATCATAAATGTAATATAGAGATAGATAGATACTTTATTGATCCCCGAGGGGAAATTCTTGAAATAAAAAATATATACAGGAAAGCATGCAGAATCACCAGGAAAAGGTGACTTTAGTATTAATTTACAATGCAGAACATTTTAAATTAATAAAAAAAACACTGATTTTAAGGTGTCCAAACTTTTGGTACTATGTATGGCCAGTCAATTTCCCAAAGAGTTTTCAGCATTTGCAGCTCTGTGGCCACAGTGGCTATTATAGACACAACTATATAGTGTATGGTTTTTAAGGGACGGGGCTGTGATATAGAAAAGCATGTGCCCTAATTCTGATTGGTCAGAGGGATTACTCCACATCAACAGTAAGTTCATGCTGGAACTTAAAGCTGAAAGCATCAACATAACAGCAGGGTTAATTTACTCAAGAAATGTTAAATGCATGTTAAACGGAATTTTCTTATCCCTATCCAGTTTAAGACATGATATGGTGTATTTTAGTGATCTCTAGGAAAGCTATCAGCTTGATTTAGGGCGTGTCAGTGTGTCTTTGCTATCGTAAAGACGGGAAAAGTACACCTTGCACAGCTCAAAACGTGCAAAAGGCGGATTGCTATTTTAACGGTGCAGCTACCTGGACGTGTTCAACAAACTCTTCTCAGCAGAGGAAACTGAGCTGCTGGTTGACGCTGTGAAGGAGCTCCAGCAGCTCATTTACGGGAACAGCAATGTTATTTTATTTACTATTCTGTTTATTGTTGATGTAAAAGTTGGGTTTGTGCTGCTGTGTGTTCATGTGTGTGTAATAAGTGGGGGTGTACGCTCTGCTCGGCACAGCGCCTGTGTTACCGAGATAGCGATGAACGTCTGACTGTTGGCATCTGTCTAGGTTGTATTCAGTCAGTGGAGCTCCTGTGTTTTCTGTTACCAAGATAAACAAGCAAAACTCCAGAAATGTACCTGAACACACCTCATTTCCAGAACACCACGCCCATCAGTGTAGATATATTCAGAAGCTCTGCTGCTGTTTAAACCAGGCAGGAGGAACATAGGTGTGAAAATAGACTGTTGGTGGGGGGTAAGATAGCAATGATCATCACTCTCTAAAGCATGTTTTCACGTCCTCAGAGAGGGCAGATCTGCTATGACTGTGTGGAATGAGATTTACAGCACAGAGCCAGAACTGAAACTGGTTTCATAATCAGATTGATAAACTCGTTAATTATAACAATCAGAGAGTTAACGATGGAATGCTAATGAACCAGCACCTCTAACACACACACTGATCTCAGGTTAATACTGGGTTTAATGCTCTTTATTAGACGACACAACATCATTCGGCTTGTTCTGACTGTTCTGACACACACACACACACACACACACATACACACACATACACACACACACACATACACACACACACACACACATACACACACACATACACACACATACACACACACACACACACACACACACACACACAGCCTGCAGTTTGATTGCTGAGTGTTTAGCATTTAGCATCTTTTTACTAAAACAGATGGAAGACACAAATTAGACTGCTGTGCTCTAACTGCATCTCCTTCTCTCTCTCTCTCTCTCTCTCTCTCTCTCTCTTTCTCTGTCTTTCCTTTTCTATTTCACACACACACACACACACACACACACTGTCCTCTTGGCCTCCTTTCTCCTTTCTGTTATGCGGAGAAGTGGCATCGAAAAGAGAGGACATGTCTAGCCAGTGATCACCTCTACTCACACACACACACACACACACAAACACACACACACCAGACACACACACACACACACACACACACACACACACACACACACACCAGACGAACTCACACACTAAACACACACCCAGGACGCACAGTGCACACTGATTATCTGTCTCTCGGCCTCTCTCTCTTTTTCTTTCTCTTTCACTCACAGTGTGTGTATGTCTGGTGTGTGTGTGTGTGTGTATGTCTAGTGTGTGTGTGTGTATGTCTGGTGTGTGTGTGTGTGTGTGTGTGTGTGTGTGTGTGTGTGTGTGAGAGAGATCCGTCACATGACCACGCAACATCCATCTTCCTTATTAACTGATCCAGACCATATTTGCATAAATCCGCCCACAGAATGCAAATTTCCCTAATTAACATGCTAATGAGGCAATATGAGCACAGTCCTGTCTGACACTCAGTTTTAATCAATCGACCCAATAAACGCTGCGAATTACATCATCACTGTCACGCAGAAACCCCGTATCTCCACAACAGAAAACTTACAGGAGAAGCAGAATACCTTCTTAACTTTCAGTGCAAATCAGTGTAAAACATGTTTTTTAAGTTGTTTTGGAGCATTTTTATCCATTTTTATCCACTTTTATTCAATTTTACCCAATATCACTGAATAAAGATATAATATTCTCAAGGAAAATTAGTTAAACAGTCTGTTTCGGTTCTGGATATAACCTAAATTATAACCCCCTCACCCAGTACTTTCTGAGGTATTCAGATACATCATTTTTTTTTATTTAATTAAATTTTATTTTAGCATTTTGCATTTTGTTGAACAGTTATTCAATTATTATTTAAATTAGTAAAATCATCTAATATCTGTTGATTCCCCTCAATTCTAAATAATAAAATCATAATATAGAATTATAAATATTTCTCTCATTTAACTCTTAGTTATTATATTAGAGATGCACAGAAATACAATAAAAATATATACAGCTCTGTAAAAAATTAAGAGACCCCTTCAGTTCCTGAATCAGTTTCTCTGATTTTGCTATTTATAGGTTTATGTTTGAGTAAAATGAACACACAGTAATCACAGTTTTAATTTCATGCATCTTGGCATCATGTTCTCCTCCACCAGTCTTACACACTGCTTTTGGATAACTTTATGCTGCTTTACTCCTGGTGCAAAAATTCAAGCAGTTCAGTTTGGTGGTTTGATGGTTTGTGATCATCCATCTTCCTCTTGATTATATTCCAGAGGTTTTTTAAATTTGTAAGTGGTATCTTATTTTTTTACAGGGCTGTATCAGTATATTATAGAGTTTTTGTAATATTCTGAAGGAGAGTTTCCTCACATGAATGAAACTCTGGGTTGTGTTATAAATGGACTTGCCAGCGTGTCACAGCGTCTATAATAACATCTATTACTCAACACTGAGCGCCCCGACGTTTCTGATCACAAATATAGAAACAAAATGATGTGGTAAAAAATGAACTCAAGCACTGTACTAATGATTTTTGGGAAGGATCCATTAATCTGAGGAAACAGGGTGTTACTAATGATCCGTCGGCTTCAGGAAAACAGAACTCGGCTCTTTTACTGCGGTTCCTGATGCTGGATCTGCTGCAGGGTCAGATTTAGTCTGTAGTCGAGGGTTTTAGGAAGTTTCTGATGAGAATCTCAGCAGGTTTTGATTATATTAGTCCTGTAAGGGATCATATTCACAGAGGAATAATCAGTGTGGAGAAATATTACTGTTATATAATATTAAAACAAGCACATACAGTATTTGATATTCCCCTCACTGCCTAATCACTTCATTTCTGATTAATTAATCAGTCTGTGTTACATCAGCTTTTCCTCACGGTCATTACGCAACAATAACCTACATATATTGCATTATATAATCCTGTTTCAGAAACATAAACATGTTTCTACAGTACAGTGTGTTTCTGTGTGTGTTATACAGTATGTTATATAAATGTACCCTTTTATTGCTTAATGGTTGTAATTAGGACTGAGCTATATGTTACAAATATTAATATATATGGGAAGCTATTTTATACAAGATATTAAAAATGAACACATAGTAATATTGCACCTGCCATTGATTAACAGTGGTGCATGAAATTTTGTAAAACCTTGTAGAACCTTTAAAACCTTATAAATATAATCTAAAACATCATCAGATTTTAACAAAAGTCTTAACATTTGATAAAGAGAATCCAGTTATTTATTTATAAGAAATTAGACAATAATATTGATCCAATATTACATATTTCTAGGCAGAATGAAAAAAGTTAGTCTGGAGGAAACTTCTAAGCAACTGAAGGCCTCTCTCACATTATTGGTTAATGTTAAGTTTCATGAGTCCACCATTAGGAGAACACTAAACAACAATGGTCTGCAGACAAAATACATAAGAATCTAATAAGTACATCTTAGTATTATGGTATATATACTTTTAGGACTTTTATGGACGTCTGATGGTGTTTTAGGTCATATTTATGCAGAAATGTATACAATTATTATATTTAATATTGTATTTTTTATAATTCCAATTCCAAGCACCACTGTATTTCCAAAAACATTAAAAACTAGCATGTGATATTTAAGTGAAAACTGAACATTTCTAGAGGAATGACACCATAAGAGTGGATCAACATGTTGATAAACCAGCGCAGTTTAAAGAGTACATCTTGTTAACACAGTTGCGCCACACATACACCACCGCTTATTACACATACATAACAACTATTACATTCTTTTACCCATTACAAGCTGTTTAAGATGTACTTTTCCCGTCGTTACGATAGCAAAGACACACTGACATGCTCTTAATCAAGCTGCACGGTGCGCAATTTACTTTTCTACAGATAGGATCCTAAAATAGTGAAATACGGCACTCAAACACAGATTACAGCCATATTGTTTCAGTTTTAAGGATCAGTTTGTAGTGTACACTGCATATATGTCGTCTTTTAGTTCTGTGATCGTTTCTTTTTGTCTTCTTTTGCTTTTATCAGCCCCTCATTTTGTTCTTTTATTGTTAAAGAGCATTTTCTGTGAGTCCTTCAGTGTTCAGGTGTGTTTTAGTCCGGACCAGTCTGGTGTGAAATGTTCTTTTTATAGAGAATATAAAAGAGCAGCAGTATATAGGTCAACTTTCACCGTCTATCTAAATCACCACCCAAACACACACACACACACACACACACATTATACACTATATACACACACATTATAAACACACACAAATATACACACACACACACTATACACTATACACACACACACAGACGCACAGCTGGGCGTCCGTATGTCCTTCTGTAGCCCCGGCCTGCTGAGGACCTCCACGTTATCAATCATCCTGACCTCTCCTTCGCTCCTCTCGTTTTCCTGCCCTTGTTTCGTGCCGCTCTTACACAACGCGACGGGTGTAAGTGCCAGGGCGCAGGCAGCCGGTGGCGGCGAGGAGATGTGCGTTGGTTTCGGAGGTATTTTCAGCCTCAGCATCAATGCAGAACCTGTCAGCGTAGGAGGTTAATAAGCTTCAGCACTTCACAGCGTTCTGTTGCGTTCAGCTCCAAATCTGCTGCTCTGCTGGGGGGAGGAGGAGGAGGGGGGGGGTGGAGAGATGCTGTAGTAATGGGGGGGGGGGGGGGGGGGTCTCAGCATCCGTATCCATACCATCAAACAGCAACACATCCATCTTCATTATTCTCTGTTTAATATATATATATATATATATATATATATATATATATATATATATATATACATATTGAGAGGCAACTGCATTTACACTGTACTCTGCAGAGATACACAACAAATATACAAAGATTTATGAGATAAAAAACAGTAAATATGGAAAATAATAATAATAATAATATCTGACCAGTGGTAGGATGGTCCTCCCAAGGCGTCTTCTTCCTTCAGCTTCCTTTGCCCGATTCTCTGTCCTGTGATCACATTTCTGTAAAGCTGCTTTGTGAAAACATTAGTTGTAAAAAGCACTGTACAAAAAATTGATTTGATTTTATTTTGAAAAAAGGTTTAATAATAGTAATAAATACTGTAGAAATTATCGTTTTAAAACATTTAACTCGAACAGTTACGAAAAAAAAAAAAATAATAATAAAAACCTAAAACTATCCAAAAAAACAACTCTGAAATACATCGTAAAATGCTTTTGGGACATGATAGTAGTTCCTGTCTCATAAAATGTCAAATTATTAGAAATTATGAGGAATGAAAAAATGAAAAAAAAAAAAAAGACGAAAAAAGAAACACGAACAAATAAGTGAAATGACTGAATATTTTATATTAAAAAATGACTTTAATTTGTTTTATTTTAAGCCCTTTTTTAAAGTTTCCTCTAATGTAGAAACAAATGGGGGTTTAGTGGTCGCAGCTGCTAAAATAAAAATACATAATTAAAATGCACTGCTGAGGTAAATTCATGGCTTTTTTTTGTTTTGTCTATCGAGATATTTAAAAACGTAATAATTATATAATTCCTTTGTTTAGGAACACTAATTAATTGTTTTTAGTTTGTGGTAAAAAAAAAATATGAGAAAATGATTCAAAAACCTGCTGTGTTTTTAACCCTAAATTAATCATTCTCAGGTAGAAGTATAGATACTAGTGTTTAATAAAATGCTTCCATAGAAGTTGAAGTATCAACTCAAGCTTTTTACTCTTTAAGTAAAATTGTAAAAGTACTAGTACTACAAAACTACTTAAAGTATAAAAGTTAAAGTAATGTTTTCTAAAAGCCATTATGACTATAATGTGCAGGTGTGTGATCACAGTATAAACCAATAGGGAGTGGGAATGATATATGTTTATACTTCTCTACATCCAATCACAATCAGATTCTCTCTATCTGGATGGAGAGATTTATCTGGATAGGGGTTTTATTGAACGACGAGAAGCCGGAATGAAAACCAGCTGAAATGAAATATAAATTTGGAGTAACGAGGCTGTTTTTATTAAAGTGTAAGTAGTAGAAGTGGTGCTGATGCTGAGGATGAAGGATGATGCTCTCCTGGTGTGTTTTTAGCTCTGATCGCTGCATTTTCATAAAGCTGCTCTAAATCCACCCACAGAAACGCTAAATGTCACAGTAAACATTATTCAAGCTTTAAATACCAGTCTGATAAGAGAATGACGGGACTCCCTGTGACGATCATTAGCTTTCCAGACTGAACTCAGACTCTCCTCAGTGTTCAGAGTGGAGAATCTGGGGGGATTCAGTCTGGTTTGAGTGTGTGAAGGTGAAGCTGTGTGTGTGTGTGTGTGAAGCTCAGTGAGGAGCTGCTGGTATAACTGGGTGGTCTGGGATCGATATCAGGAGAAGTGCTGTTCGATTCTCTCTCGTTTCTCTCGTCTCTCAGGAGAAAAAGCAATCTGTTTTCTTTCTTCCCAAAGAAGAACATCAAGAGATAAATCCAGCACACACTGCACCCACAAACACATCCTGCCCAATCTCAGATTAACAGCTATATATCACAACACACACACACACACACACACACACAGGTACACAAACAATACACAATACCGGAGAAAGACATCCTGACCAATCTCAACCAAAAGTCTATATACAGCATCAGAACACTTTAACACACACACACACACACACACACATAAACACACACAGACAATACACACACATAAAGAATACACAATACACACATACAATACACATAAGCACAGACACAATACACACAAAACAAATAAACACACAATACACATACATTGTTGTTTAGAATAATCATTTAAGAGAAGTGTGGAATAAAATAAAAAAATATATGTTTTAATAGACTTATTATTTTTAGGTCTGTTCATTTTTGATAACAATCTCCCAAAATCTAACAAAAAAAATTAAGAAAGGAAATAAAATCACGTTTACTTATCTGTATTGTAAAAAGCTAAAAATAGAAAACACACTGCAGAATGATTATTGATCAGTAATTTGTGTCCAGTAAACTTGTTCTTAAACAAATATCACACTAAAACCGGTAAAGTCTAGGACTTAAAAAAAAAAATAAATAAAATAATATTAGCTTTAGCAATTCTCTAACTTCTGTAACTATTACCTTGTAACTGTTTGATATGGTGTTATGGATTGTGTTATGTGTTTGTTTTTGTATGTGATTATTAATTATCAAAAATGTATATTTATAAGAAAGTGATGGTCTAGCGGCGGTCTCTATACTGGTGGTTATCGAGGTGTGTGTGTGTGTATGTGTATGTATATGTGTGTGTGTATACACATACACTATCCATAGTGAGTCTTGGAGCGAGTCGGCCCTGGTGCCATTTGGTGCGCACCACTTTGAGCTGGCACCAGATGATAAAGCCTGTGATGGCAGACAGGAGGTGCAGGCAGATGGTTCTGATCGACGTCACGCGCCGAATAAACTCCAGAATCTCCGGCTGTTGAGTGTTTTTGAATAAGAAGAGTTTGGAACATGAACATGTTGCTGCGCTCCATTCATTTTTTAATAAATAGAAGAACAAAGCTTCTGAATAAAACACAGAACGGTTCTCATTTCCAGGTGGTTGCTGAGTTGTTGTTATGTGGTCATGAGGATAAAAATGTCGTTGTTTAGAGGTTGCATTTTTGGTTGTAGTGTTTTAGGTGGTTGCTTCGAGTCCCAAACCATAATCCCTATTTAAATGACCTGAGCTTGATTCAGGGCGTTTCAGTGTGTCTTTGCTATCATAATGACAGGAAAAGTACACCTTGCTCGGCTTGAAACGTAAAGCAAAAGGCATGTACTAATTCTCCTAATTAAACATGGGTGTGGTTGATAATAATTGTGTGCGTAATGTGAAATAATAAACCAATCAGAGTGTCTCTTCAGCTCATCATTCTGTTTAAGAGTAGATCAGGTGAGCTCTGACTTTGGTGGATTGCTATTGTAACGGTGCAGCTACCTGGACGTGTTCAACAAACTCTTCTCAGCAGAGGAAACTGAGCTGCTGGTTGACGCTGTGAAGGAGCTCCAGCAGCTCATTTACGGGAACAGCAATGTTATTTTATTTACTATTCTGTTTATTGTTGATGTAAAAGTTGGGTTTGTGCTGCTGTGTGTTCATGTGTGTGTAATAAGTGGGGGTGTACGCTCGGCTCGGCACAGCACCTGTGTTACAGAGATAGCGATGAACGTCTGGTGATTGATCTGACCTGTGATGTTGAGGGTAGTGTGTTTTGAGACACAGGTCAGGCAGGCAGTGTGTGGCGACTCTGTGTGATTGGAGGGTTTATATAAACCACTCTGATCAGATTTGCTGAATGAATCTACTTTAGGCTTAACACAATGGCCACACACACACACACACACACACACACACACACACACTCCACAACTGCTGTCCACCTACTCACAGGCTATTCTGCAGTAAGAGCATCCACTCTCCATTCATTTCCTGAATAGCTGATGTTGTTTTTATTGAGAAAAGACCAGAACAGTGTTATAGATAAGTGTTTGGGAAATTTGAGCCCAGAAAACATTCAAATAAAGCCAGTTTAAGTTTGCAAATCCTTACTTTATAATTTTTTAACATTTTTCGTATGTAATTGCATAAATTATATGTTTAAATAAATGCCTGAATAAGAAAGAAAGATGTTTGTGAGCTTGAGAAGCACAAGATGCTCAGGTGAACCGAGTGTGTAATATACGCTTACATTAAAGCAAAATACTACAAAATTATTCAGTCTAAGTCTTTTGGAGTTTCATGTCTCCATAGGTTTGAGCTGTTTGGCAGCACAAAAAAAAAAAAAAAACTACACAATATTAGACAGGTGGTTTTAATGTTATGGCTGATTGCTTTTTTTTGTTTGTTAGAGGCAAAGAAATATAATATAATATAATCAGCAAATCAGTCTCTGAAGTCGTGTGTGATTTCATAGTTAGCATCATGCTCATTTTATAAGCTCTGTGTCTGATATGGATTTATCTCTAACAGAAATGAACAGTGCTTGTATTAAGCAAAATACATAAAAAATATTTTATTAAGCAAAATATATATATATATATTAAATTTACAATGAAAAAAGAGAAAGAAAACGCACTGAATGAGAAGAGGTGTGTCCAAACTTTTGACTTTTGACTGTATACAGATTAAGAAATAATACACTATAATGTGAATGTTTTTTTTATGTTTATGTTAAAATTATTTGTGTTACTTTGCTCAATTACAGTCAACAAACAATCTGTGTATAATATGGATATATTTTGTATATAATTATGTATATGTTTATAATTTTGTGATAAAATAAGCAGAGTGTGTTTCTGTTTAGGAAGAGAGTAATTATTATCATTTACATCATTAACAGTAATAGAACAATGGATTTTACACACTTTTTCATCTATTATCATCAATTATGTGGCGAACAAAAAAAAAACTTTTTTTTTTTTTTTTTGACAGTGTCGACACTATTGTATAATAATATAATAACTATTATAACACTATTAAAGTTAAATAATTAAATATAATAAAAAATTGAACCCAGAACCGCCTGCAGCTCAACCCCACAGTGTGATAAAGTTAAAACTGCCCCCAAAAATATCTCAGGTATATTAATATCATAACTCACACAAATCACAGACTTCCTATTATAAAGAGGTCACCCCCCCCCCCCCCCCATATCCAGTTATAGTGCAGACAGTTCTGCTCATTCTTTATTCCTCCCTCTCTCTCCTCCTCTCCCTCCATTCATCTCGCAGCTCTCTCGCCCACAGTCCTGCAGCGCAATTAATGCAGCGTCCTGCTGCCTGTTTCTGAACTGGAGTTACGAGCTTAACGCACAGAGCAGCCGGAGATCTGCATGGGTGGGTTCAGTTAATCAGCCATAACATTAAAACCACTGACAGGTGGAGTAGGTAGGGTTACCTGACTCTTGTTAGTCTGAAAGGAGGTGGATTATGGGAAGGGTAAGGTAGGGGTGGGCAATATGGCCATAAAAAAATCACGATATTTAATGGTTTATATACAATATTTCAAGAATAATTAACTGCTACAAAATGAAAATGAAAATGTATTATTGCATACTATATAATATAGCACACCCCTAACTGAGATATTAAAAAAATACAAGAATTTTATCAGATTTACAGTAACAGAAGTCAATGATCCAGAATGATCAGTCATGATACTACTAATAATAATAATGCACTCTAAATATCTCCATATATCCAGGAATAAAGTAAAATAAATAAATGTTAAATTAAAAAAAAAAATCACAATAATTCATGGTAAAATATCGTTCACCATATTGAAAATTGTTGGCGATATTATTGCATATGATACATTATGGCACAGCCCTAGTGTGAGATAGATAGATAGATAGATAGATAGATAGATAGATAGATAGATAGATAGATAGATAGATAGATAGATAGATAGATAGATAGATAGATAGATAGATAGATAGATAGATAGATAGATAGATAGATAGATATTGTAAATAAAAATATTACAGTCCTGTTTTGTGTACAAATTGCTGCAAGAGAAACTATAAATCAGTAACAGGGTCATGGGTGGCCAAGGTTTATTGATCAGAGGTGTCAAATACTTCATTACATTACTTAAATAGAGATGTAGGTTATCTCTACTTTACTGGAGTTATTATTTTAGATTTTCACACAATTATCTGAACTTTCTCCTCCTTACATTTTAATAAAAACAGTCTCGTTACTCCTGTTTCATTTCAGCTGGTTTTCATTCCGGCTTCTCATCGTTCAATAAAACCCCTATCCAGATAAATCTCTCCATCCAGATAGAGTGAATCTGATTGTGATTGGATGTAGAGAAGTATAAACATATACCATTCTGACTCCCTATTGGTTTATACTGTGATCCATCACACCTGCACACGCCCCCCCCCCCCCCCCCCCACACACACTCTAGCAAGAACATAGCAGATGTATGTAGTCTAGTATGAAGATGATCCGTGCAGAGACTCAAGAGACAAACTCCAGATAAACTCCAGCCCAACTAAACTACTTTAACATATTTATATTCTACTGTATTTAAAATACATTAATTTACAATCAGCATATATGCTATGGATAAGCTAAAACAAGGAACAGCCTAGTCTATCTTTTAAAAACTTCGCAAGCAACTAATATTTCCAAAATATTGTATATGTGATTTTTCATTGGATGCATTAGATGCATAATTTACAGCTCAGTGTCATTTACACGGTGTCTCTCTCCCCGGCCGTGGACTGAACTGTGCCGCTATGAATAAATATACCCGGCGAGTTGTTGACACTGCTGGAGGCTCGGTTCTCCGCATGAACAGGCCCTCCACTGTGATTTAACAGATGGACACTCCTCTGAAGACTAGCGCACGCTGGCTAGGCCTGTGTTCGGGGGCTTTTGAAGGGCTTTTACGAGATTAATATCTGGGTTTTCATATTTCTTTGGGGAATAAAGTGCAATTCCCCTGAGGCCATGTCTTTCTGAGGAAGCGTAGCGTGGACGCTAAGAGACTTATTGTGTCTGACTCATGTATCTATTGTGCTGTTGTTCTTTTTGCAAACAAAACATGCTTACTAACATTGATAAGAATGCTTATATAAAAAATACTAAAACATTGAGAACAGAACAGAAATGAAGAAATGTAATCTATTATGTCTAGGGTTAGCCTGAGCTCGACTGCACGATGCTAACCTCATTTAATAGTAACATTTATATTAGCATTAGCATTAGTGCTTTGTGTGAAATATATTTTTAAATCCATTTAAAAGTCTAATTCCATCATTTTTAAATTCATTTTAAAATGTCTATTTTTGGTCTCTACTATTAATGAATGCCATGTGAGCTGTTTTTTTGTTTTTTTGTAAAAAGAATTTAGCCCTGATTTATTTCACTAAATTACTGGTCTCTGAAGAAAAAATATTGCTCATGAATATTCATAAATGCAAACATATCGCCTTTGATTGGCTATCAGCACTGCAGCAGAGAACGCCTACCACATCAAAGCCCCAGATGTTACAGTATGCTAACTTGTCAAACCGTGCTTCCCTAGTGTATGTTTAAGGTTTCGGTAAAATGCAGAATCAACCGGAGATCCAATTTAAACCTATAGTTATGTACAAAGATTGGTATCGTTAACTAGCTGAACTAGCAGAAACTGTAAACAGAGCTTTTAGCTTCTCTTTAGCTAACAAGACCAGCCCGGGTTCAGCGCTGCCTGTGGGCCATGAAGTCACCTAACATCCTTTAAAAAAGGTTTGAGATTTAAATAGGACTTTAAAGTTTGTGAGTTTCTCACAATCTCAAAAATCTCCAGGAAAAGATTGAAAAAGCTGTTGTTTGTTCTCAGAAAAAGAGTGAAGGAACAGGGAAGCATGTTCGGACCTGTATCTCTGTTTTTTGCTCTCTGGTCGAACAGAGCTGGATTTTTTCACAGAGCAGAGCCCGGCTGACCATCAGCCACAGGACCGATCGATGAGCCTCCAGCTCTCCCATTTATCAAAGAGTTAATAGGTAATTAAGGAAAGCTGGAGTAATGAAGTGTTACATGATGGCGTGATCGATAGCCCGGGCTAAACACAAAATTGACATCTCTGTTTGAGATCAATAGAAACCCCTGGCAATCTGCACCCGCCTTCATTTAAAACTGTTATTCTGAGTTTAAAGCTTCCTGTTACAGATTCTACAGATTCAAGTGATCAGAAATCTGATTCTGCTCTGCTGAGAACAAAAAAACATATCATCTTTTCTAATTGAGCTATAGCTGATTAAGATGATTTTACTTTGATGGTTTAGATGATTTAGCAGCATATCCAAAATTGGCAAATTTATGGTTATTTCAGCATCTATTGCACTGCTCTGTTTACAGATTTGTACAGGTTATTTTTCTTTTCTGTGTTTTAATTTATGTTAAATATATATTTTGTATTGTATTGTGTTGCTGCTGCTGGATGCCTAAATTTCTTATTCTTGAGGTGGTGTCTAGTGTGAATGAATGCAGTGGGCGTTCGCAAGCTAATGTGGGCGGGGCTACGAATCATTATTTACAGGTTGACGTCAGTTCAGGGGCTTTTCCTGATTTGCTTATTTTTCTGTCTGTTTTCTGATACATTTATTTGGAGAAAAAATGACAAAGAAAGCTTTGTGGCTGTGTGTGCGTACTATTTACACTCAATACCATATTTTTGCACTATTAAGCACACTTAAAATCAGCAGTATTAGCATTAGATGCTAACTGTGCTAAGCGATAGCTCTTTTGCCATTCAGAGGTGAGTATATCGGACTGTTTAGGATGTTAAAACAAGCTGCGAGGGACGAAACACTAGGGTTCACTCAGGGTTCCTCAGTGTAGCGCTGCCGGGCGACATTTACTAGCGCTAAGTGCTAGGGGTTAGACTCTAATGCTAATGCTGCTGCACCCAGCCTTAGTGGAAATCTGTAAATCTAAGCTTTACTTTAAATTAACGGAAGCGCTTTACTCACCCAAATAAACAGTAGAGAAATCTGTGTAGATTAACAATCAGTTCTTTTTTAAGAATTACAGTGAGACCTGCTGAATTAGAAGGAAAACATGGTGACACCCCTGTTCCTTACTAGTGTCACATAATGCAACGTTACGATGAAAATAGACCAGAAAATAGACGTTCATTGATGGTGCACCTTATAATACGGTGCACCTTATAGTGAAGAAAATGCGGTAAATGTATTTTTTGTATAAAAGACTTCCTCTAAAGCCGAAGCCCATCTAATTCCCTGTGGAGAGTAAGGAATGTAGTCTGAGGGCTCAGAAGACTGGAGTGGTAAATGAGTTTTCCTGCAGCAGTTTGGTGTTTTAGTGTTTCATCATCCTGAGTGAAAATCAGCATACTGCCACCGCCATCAATAACGCTCAGCTCTCCACTGTAAACCATGACTAAGAGGAGAAGCGGCGGAGAGCGTGTTAGATATGTGGCTTCACTCTGCTCCCAAACAAGCTGAAATTTACGAGTGTCAGTTTGATTAATGAAATGAATACAGGCTATGTTAATAAAAAGCTAATATTTTACTGCTGTTGGGAGTGTAACTAATGAGCTCTATCGATCCAGCCCTTTACTCAGTCTCGGTTTTCGGCACCTTATTTAATTTTTTAAAGCACATTATTTTAAAGCATCTTCAGCGAAATATTTCTACCATGTTAGATACACAGATGCAAATAAACACAAATGCAATAAAAAGGAACAAGCATTTCTTATTTTGAAAAAAGTTCAAAGCTTGATTCTAGATCAAATTCTCCTGATTTACCAAATCAGGTGTTGAAATGATGATTACTGTATTTTAGTTTAGGTTTAGTTATTTTTTACTTTCTGGACCTGGACTACCCATCTCTGTGTGTAACTATAGGTTTTAATAGGATCTCCGGTGGATTTGGTGTTTTACAGAGACTCTGTTTTAAGACTAGGTCAGTATGGGCTGAACTGCATTTAGCAGGACATTATTACACATGTTGTAAAGTTACATATGACATTATAAAGACTGTTATTAGTGTAAAATTGTCTTTATTTTAGAACGTTTCTAACTGTTGTCCATCTCGCTGCTTCCTGGGGTCGCAGTGCTGTTAGCCAATCAGAGGCGATATGTTTGCATGTATGAATATTCATGAGCAAGAGCCCACACTCCTCCACAGGACTAAAGCAGTGTTATACCGGATCACCGGAGCACTTTTTTTTTCACAAAGAACAAACCAGCTCACATAGCATTCATTCATACTAGAGACATGACTAGATATTTTAAAATGAATAAAAAACGATGGAAAGCCACATTTAATGTATATTCTTCAGCAAATCTAATATAATCTCCGAGCTGCAGCTGCACACCAACACCCCCCCCATATAACGAGATGTGTTGATGTATCTGTGCAGACGATGAGCTCTCCACACTGTTTACAGATTTGGCGACAAAACAAAAATCGCAAGACGGAGTGAGCGGCGTCTGTAGCCTCGCGCTGGCCCCGTCTCCCATAGCAACACTGCCAATCCAGCCGCCTCCTCCTGAAACACAGCGTTCCCGAGGCAGCGGGACTTCGGTGTGACAGGGCGGCTGCTGGATTGCGGAGAGCACCTGAAATGCAGGGGAGGGTATTTTTAGGAGAGGGCTAAGTGGGTCAGGTGCTGCTAGTCCAGGACCGAGGTGTAAAATGGCTCCTCAAAACGATAAAACACCAGAAAATGAATACAGAATTAGATCTGTAATTTTTAACCCTTCAACTCAGGCTGTTTAAAGTGCACCTGCTGCACAACATTGGGCATAATTCATCAATATTCATATTTTAAAGGAAAGCGTGCTGTAGCATCTCTTTACATACTGCAGTAGAATTTCTGCATTATATAGTTTATAGTTGAGCCGTCGCCAATCTTACAGCTTGATTAAGGGCATGTCAGTGTGTCTTTGCTATCGCAACGACCAGAAAAAAAACACCATGTGCAGCTTAAAACTTTTCTCAATGAATCCTGGTTGTGATAATATTGGGCGTAACATGAAATAAACCAATCAGAGTGTCTTTTGCTCATAAAGTCATAAAATTATTGTATAATTTTAAGCCAGTATAAGCCTAGTCTTGAATTGCGAGGCATGTTAAACTGATAATTTCTATTGAAAGGAAAATATAGTCTACGACTAGGCCTGATCCCAATCCAAGGACATTTTAAAGATATACAGATATGCTGTATTTTAGTGATTTATAGTTCAGCCATTATACATCCATTATAACTCTGTTTTAACTCTGTTATAACTATGTTATAGCGATAATAAATGAATTAATAGCTGTACAACACAGACCCGACTGTGCTCCTTCTCATATTTGGCTCTTACATCAAAGCACCTGCTGCCGCAGTCGGGGGCGCTGACTTTTGGAAGGATTGAGCTCAGTTTTATGTAATAAAAGACTAAATAGGCTCTGTTTCGTCATGGATTGAGGTCAGGCTGCAGATGGAGCAGCACAGGCCATCATCTGACTGAAGAACGGCAGCAGATAAATCAGTCTGAATAGTGTGTGTTGGACGTGATTGAGTGTAGTGTGTGCTGAGTGTGTCTGTGTGATTATTGCAGAATGTAATGTAGTGTTTAAAGCAGTGCTGATTAGGGCTGGGCGATGTGGCCCTTAAATAATATCACAATATTTCAGGGTATTTTTTTTTTTTTATATATATAACGATATTCTTGACTATATGATTTTTTTTTCTAGAAAATATACCACTGCAACAAAATAAATGTTAAATATTAAATATTAAAATAAAAATCTTCATTTATAAATAATATATTAGTAATGTTATATTATAATAATATAATATAAAGAGCATCATAGATGGCAAAAACAATTTAAACCAACTGCCGTAAACATTTCAGAAACTGTAAGTTTCTAAAATATACAACATATATAATTATTAAATGTATATAGCAACTTTAAAGTAAAACTAAAGTTTATCATAATTAGTGCATGCATATAAACTACAAACAGACATTTAAAAGACATTCAAATACAAGTAAACTTTCTTGTTTTTATTGTATGTTGTTTACAGGATTATTGCTTAAGATAATATACTAGTTTCAGGGCTATTTATTAAATGTGGAAAAAAGAACCATTAATAAACATCCTGCATTATAAGATCAGAAGATTTACAGTAATTAAAGTGTGTAACATTGTTTCTCAGTGTCTCATTGGCATTAAAGGACTTTTGTTTTCTGCAAGTCAAAATATCAGGGGGTGCTGAGGGTAGGGGTGTGACAATAAATCAATATGATCAATATTTACGATTTTATGACGTATAGATATGCTTAGAGGATGAGCATCTACACATACACATCTCTGTAGAGTCACCTGGAATTCAGGCTTTCAGTTAACAGCTGTGCTGAACTCATCAAGAGTTAATTACTTGAATTTCTTGTCTCTTAATAAAGTGTTTGAGAGCATCAGTTAAAGTAAAGTAGTGAAGAGGTAGAGTTACAGGTATACAGTGAATAGTGAATATTTGAGTAATGTTCGAATCCAGGTTATGAGAAGCAACAACTACTTAAAAAAAATACTTTAAGAGGAAATGAAGATCAGTCAATCCGAAAAGTAGAATTTCCCGACTTTTGAAAGTATCCTTGAGTGCAGTCAGAAAAAAGATCCTCAAAAACAGTATAATGATGAAACTGGCACTCATCAGGACCGCTCCAGGAAAGGAAGAGCGAGAGTTTCCTCTGTTGTACAGAATAAGTCATCAGAGTTTTCAGCCTCAGAAACCACAAGTTAACAAACAGCTCCCCAGATAAGAGTATCTAAATACTTCACAGAGTATTTTAGTTTGTTTAACACTGTTTTTAAGTTACTACATGATTCCTTATGTGTTCCTTCATAATCTGATAGATCACTTCACTATTCATTCATTTCTCTCTCTCTCTCTCTCTCTCTCTCTCTCTCTCTCTCTCTCTCTCTCTCTCTCTCTCTCTCTCTCTCTCTCGGTCAGATGCTGAGGGACGCAGGTTAAAGGGCATCCAGAGGAGCACAGAGACGGGATTGGCTGTGGAGATGCCGAGCCGCACCGTCCGTCAGGCGAGCCACGAGTCCATAGAGGACAGCATGAACAGCTACGGGTCAGAGGGCAAGTGAGTATTAGCGTCCGCCGTACAGGACGTTACAGAGCGTCCTGCTCTAATCTACCGGGAAAACTCCCTCCTTCCTCCAGCCGTTTATTGTTTGCTGCTGAACTTTTCAGTGTAAGATCGTTGCATAAGCCAATTTCTGGCCTTGTAGCTGCTGGACTTCGTCTGGCGAGTCGCATCAAAAGCTGTTTGCAGCACCAGGTTTTGAAGGTTATGCAACGCTACACGCTCCAAATCCACAGCCAGCTCTGCCAGCTCCGATAACCCCGCTATCCTGAAGCGGAGACATCATAACAAACATGATGTACACGGAGCCCAGCGCTATCATGCTGTGTGTGTGTGTGTGTTTTAAAATGTGTCCAGACTCCAAATCTCAGGTTTGTTCCAGATCATAAAACTCAGATACATACAGAGTCCACTTCAGTTTCTGAATCAGTTTCTCTGATTTTGCTATTTATAGGTTTATGTTTGAGTAAAATGAACATTGTTGTTTTATTCTATAAACTACAGACAACATTTCTCCCAAATTCCAAATAAAAATATTCTCATTTAGAGCATTTATTTACAGAAAATTAAAAAAAGACTGAAATAACAAAAAAGATGCAGAACTTTCAGACCTCAAATAATGCAAAGAAAACAAGTTCATATTCATAAAGTTTTAAGAGTTCAGAAATAATCACTATTTGGTGGAATAATCCTGGTTTTTAATCACAGTTTTAATTTCATGCATCTTGGCATCATGTTCTCCTCCACCAGTCTTACACACTGCTTTTGGATAACTTTATGCTGCTTTACTCCTGGTGTAAAAATTCAAGCAGTTCAGTTTGGTGGTTTGATGGTTTGTGATCATCCATCTTCCTCTTGATTATATTCCAGAATTGTTCTGTATATCTATCTATCTTTCTATTTTAAAGTATTTAATATTAATCTACAAGATAGTAAATAATAGAAGTCAAGAACAAATATTTTTAGATATATAAGATTTTTGTGTGAAAGCAACAAAGGTTGGATCTGAGAAAAAAGCCTACAGTAACTCAGAGAACTTAACCCTCCTGTCGTGTTCACCTCCTGCCCCTTACTTTAGTGTTCCCGGTCAAATTTGACCGGTCAGTTTTAACTGGTCTTAAATTAGCACAGAAATAATTTTTCACCACCAAATTTTTATACAACAATTTTTAAGCTGTGAACAATGTCTCAAAGCAGTGTTTACCCTGAATTTATAGAATTATATATAAGATAACTGCAGTGAAAGTACAAATAGGCACTGAAAATTTATTACAAACTGAACATTATAAATAATAAATTGAAAACCAAAGACAAAACTCAACATTAAGGTGTGTGTGTGTGTGTGTGCATGTGAATTCATGCACATGAGTGGCATGTGACACTCAGGTCTGAGTGGGCCTTGCAAACCTCAGGCTTGTTTAGTTGTCTCTAGGGGCACAGAGCTTACATGGGTTTTCCCATGTATACCTGCATATTCCAGGCATAGCTGCTCCTGGCATCACTTGCTGGCCTGATCTTTATTCCATATTTCCCTGTTTTTCCCTTTTTGTAGCCTCATTTTTTGAGAGATATACTCCTGCTAAAATCAACAGACCTATGTAGGCTTGGAAGTCTACCAGGTCGATTTCTCTCCAGGTGTCCCCAAACACTCGCTTCCCCTGCAGGTTTGTCATCTCCAGTATAATTCCCTCCATGAACTCTGGTAAAAAGGGTTGGAAGCTGGACTTGATGTCATCCACATGAGATACCAACGCATACCGTATTGGCTCTGGAGTCAGGGACATAACAGACACCTGTCTAGGCTGGGTGAAAATATGATGCATTGTATCATCAGGAAGTTGGTTCACGTGGAAGGATCGGGACATAAGCACGGAAAAGAGATGTGTACCCGCAAAAGACATTGTTCAATCTGAAGTGTGTGTGAGTGTGTTTGTGATTGTGTGCGTAAGTGAGTGAGTGACTGTGTGTGTGTGTGTGTGTGAGTGAGTGAGTGAGTAAGTGAGTTGGGGTGGTGTGTATGTGGATGTTTTGTGTCTGATGAATGAATATATTCTAGATACCCATTCATTTTCTATGGCTGTCACTTTTGACCGGGAACACCACAGGTGTAACAAGGTTGAATAAAACACTCAAAATTCAATGAAAGAGTTGATTATCACTTTTATGTGTTCAAGTGCATAGTGTGGAGGATATCATAAGGCCTTGAGGCAATCAGATGTAAAACACAATATTTACAAGTGTTTTAAGTTGTAAATCGGTCAGATTTGACCCAAACACGACAGGAGGGTTAAAGAACCACTCTGTAAAAATGTGGTGATCAGAAATGCATCTCAGATAGAACAACACCCTTCTCTAACCTTGAGGAGGATGGGCTGTAAAAAAGTGCTAAGAACAGAAAGCTGAGGCTGCAGTGGGCACATGATCACCAACAAAGGACTCAGTCTGGTCTAATAATTCTGTATTTCTGCCGAGGAACCCAAGTAGTTGGGTCAGAATTTGGCACCAACATCATCAATCCATGGACCCAAGCTGATTTGTGTCAATTAATAAAAAATATTTAGTAAAATTGCGTGTTAAACTCTTCACTGAAGCTCCAGAGCTCAAAAACAACAAAAAGAGCTCCCCATACATGTTACATAATCCAGTTGGCCGTTCTGGCGAGGAGCCATCATGGGAGCAAAAATCCACCTCGTCACAGCTGGATTACCGAGAACTGAAATGAGCAAAGAGATTAGAGTTTTGGCCGCCGCCCCCGCAGATATTTTACCATATTATACTGCATCTCAGGCGGCATGAATACGTAACAGTGCATACACAACACACTGCTGTAGAGCCGGAGCACAAACACAGTCCCAAACCCTTTCAATGACCCCTGAGACTCTGAACTCCAACCACTTCCAGCCACCTCCATCCACCTCTAACCATCTCCAACCTTCTTCATTCAACTCTAACCTTCTCCAATCTACTTTAACCATCTCTTTCATCCTCCATCCACCTCTAACCTTATCCAATCACCTGTAAGCTCCTTCAACCACCTCTAATTCTTTCTAATCAAATTAAACCTTTTTCAATCACCTCTAACCTCCTACAAATGTTTCAAACCTCCCCAAACCATCTTTTACCATTTCAAACCTCCTCCAACCCCCTCCAACTATTCTCTATTCAACCATTTTCAACAACTTCCAGCCTCTTAATCACCTTAAACGTCATCTAACCTCCACCAACTACCTCTAACCCCATCCAATCACCTCTAACCACCTACAACTGAATTTCTTACCATCTCTAACCACCTCAAACCTCCTTCAAAGTCCTCCAACCCTCTTTAACCATCTCCAACCTCCTCACACTTCCTTAAACGCCCTCCAACCACCTCTAACCACTTCCAACAACCTCCAGTCTCTCCAAACCACCTTCAACCATCTCTAACCTCCTTCAACCACCTCTAATCTGATCTAACACTCTTCAATCTACTCTAACAGCCACCAACCTCCTCCAACCACTTCTAACAACACCAACCTTCTTCACTGCCCTTAAAACCAACAATGTTCACCTTAAATCTCTTCTAACAATCTCTGTCCTCCTCCAACCACCTCCAATCTCATTTAACCCACTTTAAAATATTTTAACTGCCAACAAACTTCCTTCAATCTCCTCTAACCACTTCCAACAGCCTCTTCTAAGCACCTTAAACCACATCTAACCATCTCATTTTGATCTAACACTCTTCAACCTCCTCTAACAACATCAACCTTATTCAGTGCGCCTACAACCAACACTATGTACTTTAAACCACCTCTAACAATCTTTATCCTCCTCCAACCATCTAATCTAACCTTCTTTCAAACATACTTTGTCCACCTGCAACCACCTCTTACCACTTCCAACAACCTCCATCGTAAACCACCTCTAACCTTCTTTAACCAACCATCTCTAGCCACCTTCAACCACCTCCAATCTCATCTAACCCACTTTAACCTACTTTAACTACTGACAAACCCCCTTCAACCTCCTCTAACCACTTCCAACCACCCCCAGCCTCTTCTAAGCACATTAAACCACCTCTAACCCCCTTCAAACCACCTTATAATAACCTCCATTCTCTTCTAAGACCTTAAACCACCTCGAATCTCATTTACCCAATCTCAGATATACTCTACCCTCCTTCAACCAACCATCTCTAACCACCTCCAACACCCTTCGACCTCCTCCATCCACCTCTAACAACATCTACCTTCTTGTGTGCCCTTACAACCAACACCATTCACCCTAAACCACCTCTAACAACCTCTGTCCTCCTCTAAACACCTCCTCCAACCATCTCATCTAACCCTCTTTAACCTACTTTAACTACTTCCAAACTCCTCCAACCATTTCTAACCACTTCCATCCACCTCCAGTCTTTTCTAACCACTTTAAAGCCCCTCTAACCTCCTTCACCTACCTCTAAACACCAATTATACAGAAGTCTGTAGAGAAGAAAAGCCTTATTTTACCCCCTTTTTTTCTTTGTTTCTTTCTTCTCCTTTTTCTTACATTGTTTTTTATCTCTATCTCTTCTCTCAGTCTCAGCTTCTCTCCTCCCTCCTCTCCTCTCTGATTGAGCTCTGCTGATGAGAGAGGCGGGCGGTCGGGGTTAATTCGGCGAGTGACTTGAGTTTACAGCACTGTGGAGATAAAGGGAGAGGAACAAATGGCGGAGGAGAGGGAGGCGTGATGGTGGAGAGGGTGGAGTTCAGGGTGAGATTAGGACTACAATGCGAGGGATCATCTCTCAGACCTGGAGTCTTTCTGAGAAGCGTCCGGGCCGGCGGGCTCGGCGTTGCGGCGCGCAGGCCAGATTAATTCCGTATTTACACCGGGGAATTAAGCCTGTGCGTAAATGTTTTCACTAACAGCATATTGCGGCTCTGAGCCAGTTACAGATATAGCAGTGATGAGCTCAGAATGCACATCTGCAAATAGCGTCTCCACCGAGCGGCAGGATCTTTAATAGACCTGTTTATCACGGCGCGCTGCAATCACGTTATTTATAGTAATGCGTCTCTGCGCAACGATGCAGCCGCCGACATATGCTGACAGAGTGATCAATCAGCGGTGCATTGTGGGAAGATGAGAGCACGTCAGAGGAAGTGAATAGAGAGTAAAGTGTGGAGATATAAAAAAATCATCAGTGAAGAACGACTGGAAGAACATTAACTATTAAAATCTGAATCCACCCTAACCACAATCTCACAATTTAGGGCTAGTAATATATAAATAACACTGAATAAGTTCATTTAGGGCTAGTATTGGGGTATATAACACTAAATAAGTTCAATCAGGGCTAGTATTGGGGTATATAACACTAAATAAGTTCAATTAGGGCTAGTATTGGGGTATATAACACTAAATAAGTTCAATTAGGGCTATTATTGGGGTATATAACACTAAATAAGTTCAATTAGGGCTAGTATTGGGGTATATAACACTAAATAAGTTCAATTAGGGCTATTATTGGGGTATATAACACTAAATAAGTTCAATTAGGGCTATTATTGGGGTATATAACACTAAATAAGTTCAATTAGGGCTAGTGATATGGTATATAACACTAAAAAAGTCAACATATGGATAGTGATGGGGCATATAGCACTAGAATGCTAAATAAGTTAATTTAGGGCTAGCAAATGGATTAAGAACACTAAATAAGTACATTTAGGGTAAGTAATTGTGTATATAACACTAAATAAGTCAATTAAGACTAGTAATGGATAAATAACGCTAAATAAGTCATTTTAGGGCTAGTAATAGATAAAAAAACACTAAAAAAGTCAACATATGGATAGTGATGGGGTATATAGCACTAAAAAAAGTCAATTTGGGGATAGTAATGAATAAAGAACAATAAATAAGTTCATTTAGGGCTAGTAATGAATTAAGAACACTAAACAAGCAAATTTAGTGCTAGTAATTGAACAATAAAGAACACTAAATAAGTCAATTAAGGCTAGTAATGGGGTACATAACACTAAATGAGTATGTGATATTAAACAGGTGATGTTAGATCATTGCAATCATGATTTTGTTCCAAAAGTTTTGTCGTGTCTCTCCACTATAGCCCCACCCTGTTATCAGTGTTCTCACCTGTATCTATTTTGATACCCCACCCCTTGTTATCTACTCCAGGTGTTTCTTGTTTCATCAGCTCTACATGTACCCCATGTAATGATGAGGGTATAGGTACCGAACTGTCCTCTGATGTCCCGATCTGCCCCCAGTAGAGAGTTTATGGAGAATTTTAAAATGATCCATGCTCCAGCCACCACAACAGCACCGCCACTGCGTGATGCGATAAATGAACAATCAGCAAGAATTCTGTGATGCTCTATTTTCAACGTGGACCATAAACTCATCAGACTGATCCAAATGTGTGACCAGCAGGAAAGAAAGAAAGAAAGAAAGAAAGAAAGAAAGAAAGAAAGAAAGGGATAGGGGTGCGTGAGAGAGAAGGGGAAATAAAGGTGATGTCTCTCGAGGGAATCTGTCAGTCTGAATATGAGGCAGCTGCTGTTTGGGTCGCTCCGACAGCACTTTAAAAATAGAGCAGAGAGAGAGAGAGAGAGAGAGATAAAGAGAGGGAAAGAAAAGAAGGAGAGGAATGCGATGGAGAGAAAGAGCAGTAAGGTTCAGATACGACTAGTTGTGCCTCATTTAGAGACAAAGAGAGAGATTTTAATGTAGGTTTATGAAATTGTAATTGAGCTTTAAATCGTAAAAATAAAGGAGCGAGTGTTATGTTACCTCAGCTAAAATTACTGTCTTATCCCTGTGCAGCTTGTAACTTTTAGCTAAAGAAACAGCCAGTATGTGAAGAGGTAGGAAACTTTTTCGAGTAGATCAAAAAAATGAACTTAAGCCTGCCGTATGTGAGCTTCCTTTACTCTTAATAGAGCTAATTTAGCTGTGTGTAATTTAGTCTCACTATAATTACAGCTGTTCTGTGAGGATCTCAGGGTTTTTTTAGAGAACGTTGTAAGTGACTCTATAAGTGACTTTAGAAGGCACTTTAGAGGTGGATACTTTTATACGTCGGACTTTTCAGCTTTTTATTTGATTAAAAGTATGAAAACCATAAAACTATAAAACTGTCATTTCTCTTTCACTTTTTTACAATTATCTGCTACTTTGTGTTCATTTATCATTTAAAATCTCAATAAAATAGGTTGTGATTTTGTGGTTGAAAGGTGACAAATGTGGAAAAAAGTTCAAAGGGTATGAATACTTTTGCACGGCACTGTATTTTAGTGCAACATTATTTTTAATTTTGTTACTGTTTTATACTAGATATTAATCATTGCATTCAATTATGTGCCTTTATGGTTATTATACAGTTATACACTAAAAACGGTATATAATAATAATAATAATAATAATAATAATAATAATAATAATAATAACAGTTAGCTCTGGGAGCAGACTGTAGTCAGTGAGGAACAGATTGATGGATAAAGCTGTAATTTCAGTAAATCTCTCTCTCTCTCGCTAAGTTAGACCTCATGCTGCCAAAAATCTCACATTCAGTTATTCTGTGTGTGTGTGTGTGTGTGTGTGTGTGTGTGTGTGTGAGCTGGCCCTGCTCCAGAGGAGCACTTTACTCTGGGCTGAAGCAGAGGCCGTTATTAGATATCATTAAACCCAAAGCCGTCTGTCTTTATTACATAAAGGAGCTCCTGCTTCCAGCACCATCCTCATCAATACATCACACACACACACACACACACACACACTCTACACACACACACTGCTCACCAACACACACACGTTACCACTGTTCAGATATAATGCATTCGGTGAGTCTTCAGAACACTTTTTCACTTTTTTTCACATTGTCTTGTTGCAGCTTTGAGCTAAAATAAGAAAACAAAAATTGCAAAATTGTGAAAAATAAAAAAAATACAAATTTGAAGTTCATTTGTGCTTAATTTAGACACACCCCCTGTCTATATAAGGTCTCACCACTAGCTTTGCATACAGTGACGCTTAAAAGTTTGTGAACCCTTATTTCCTATATCTCTGCATCTAAAACATCATCATCAAATTTTCTAAAAAGTAGATCCTGAGTCCTAAAAATAAATAAAGAGAACCCAATGAAACAAACAAGACTAAAATATTAAACCTGCTCATTTATTTATGGAGGAAAAAGATCCAATATTATATATTAGTTAGTGGTAAAATTAACTTTAGCCCAATGCTCTGTAAGGACAGCAGATTCTGTACAGCCCTGCCACAAATAGAAGTTGCACAGCACGATGTATTTGAAAATTGATTTGATTTACCACTATGATCAGGGGCTTGCCATCAGCTGCCGGAGTCCTGAGAGAGCACAGTTTTGTCCTTGTTCTCTCTGGGTGGGTACAGTAGATGGCGCTCTCTCTTTCCCCTCATCACTCCTAGGGTGATGTGGATCAGCACAAGGCTGCGTCTGTGAGCTGATGTATCAGAACCGAGCCGCTGTAGGCGCTTTCCTCCGAGCTTTAGCGCTGTGATGCTACTTGGTAATGTGTAAAGTCTTTCCAGAAGAGAAGATGTTTTTACTGCAGTCAAACAATTACTGCAGAATAAACAATATGGATTATCAGTGATATTAATGATATAATATTTATAACAGGATTTGATCTTCTGTGTTTTAGTTTAAACTACAGCGGGATGTGTTTGGCCTCAGACGCTCAGTTCAGTGATTTTCTGGACGGGATGGGTCCGGCGCAGTTTGTGGGCAGACAGACGCTGGCGATGACCTCGATGGGTGAGTTCTGAATTCTACAATAAATATATAATGACCTTTACTGTCATTTACTCTGATATTGTTTAGTAAAAGCAGCAGAATTTCATACTGTGTGTGTGTGTGTGTGTGTGTGTGTGTGTGTGTACAGGTGATGTGGAGATCGGTCTGCTGGAGAGGAATGGACAGTTAGAGGTGGACATCATACAGGCGAGAGGACTCATCATGAAACCCGGATCTAAAGGACCACCGGGTACCTGTCTTCAATTAAACCCCACCAATCGGCATTAAATACATTAGCATACATTACCAGTCAAAAGTTTGGACAAATCTTCTCATTCAGTGTTTTTATTATTTATATATTATTTTTTCCTACATAGTAAATGAATAGTGAAGTGATCTATCAGATTATGAAGGAACACATAAGGAATCATGTAGTAACTTAAAAACAGTGTTAAACAAACTAAAATACTCTGTGAAGAAGCTTTTAGATACTCTTATCTGAGGAGCTGGTTTAAACTTGTGGTTTCTGAGGCTGGAAAATCTAATAAACTTATCCTGTACAACAGCCTTGATGAGTGCCAGTTTCATCATCATAATCTGGATTAGAACATTCCTCAAATATTCACTGTATACCTGTAACTCTACCTCTTCACTACTTTACTTTAACTGATGCTCTCAAACACTTTATTAAGAGACAAGAAATACAAGTAATTAACTCTTGATGAGTTCAGCACAGCTGTTAACTGAAAGCCTGAATTCCAGGAGACTCTACCTCATAAAACTGACTGAGAAAATGTAAAAACACTGAATTTAAGGTGTGTCCAAACTTTTGACTGGTACTGTACACAATAAAAAGTGCTAAAGTATCTATAAAGCATGTGCCCTTATAAAGAGAGGCGTTATAATTACAATGTATGATAATAAGAGCATTAAACACTCAATGTTTAATAATGCATTTAAAAACTTGTATTTATGACATCAGATTCTTGTATTTATATATATATATATCCACATTTGTGGAGCTGTATGTGTGTATATGTGTGTAAATCTCTGTGATGTGCTGTATCTAATAAATAAATGTTTATTTCCTGTTCTCAGCGGCGTATATTAAAGTGTATCTGCTGGAGAACGGAGCGTGTGTAGCTAAAAAGAAAACCAAGTCTGTGAGGAAATCTCTGGACCCGCTTTATAACCAGGTCCTGGTCTTCTCTGAGAGTCCACAGGGGAAAGTAGTGCAGGTAAACCACACTCAACACAAACCTACACCACCAACAACAGCAGCAGCACAAACTGACCAATAGAAACACTCGGAAAATACTTTATACTCAATTTAATTCTCAGCTTTAATGTTATGAGAACATTATAGATTTTAATGTTATTAGAACTTAATTTTAGTTATTAAAATGATGGTATGTTGGTGTTGACTTGAATTTCTTGTCTCTTAATGTAAAGTTTGAGAGCATCAGTAAAGTAGTGAAGAGGTAGAGTTACAGGTATACAGTGAATAGTGAATATTTGAGTAATGTTCGAATCCAGATTATGAGAAGCAACAACTACTCAACTAAATAAAGAAAAAAAATACTTTAAGAAGAATTGAAGATCACTCAATCAAGGAAACAAAGAATTTCAACAACTTCAAGTGCAGTTGTGGCAAAGACCATCAAAAGCCATCGATATACTGATGAAACTGGCACTTATCAGGACCAACCCAGGAAAGGAAAGGAAGAGCGAGAGTTTCCTCTGTTGTACAGGATAAGATCATCAGAGATTCCAGCCTCAGAAACCACAAGTTAACAAACAGCTCCCCAGATAAGAGTATCTAAATACTTCTTCACAGAGTATTTTAGTTTGTTTAACACTGTTTTTAAGTTACTCCACGATTCCTTATGTGTTCCTTCTTAAAATAAAAAAAATAAAAGATAAGATAAAAACAGTTAATGAGAAGGTGTGTGCAAACTTTTGCTGGTACTGTAGTTAAGACACTGCCTGCACTGTTGTTTGTTACCCTTATTTTAAAGTGTGTTATCAGAATGTCATTGTGAAAAGGTATGTTTTTTTGTAAATAATGTAATTTTTAACATCAGAATGAAGTTCTATTATCGTGATTATTAATAAAAATATCCAAAAAACAAAGTTTCACCCACTGCACTATGCCAAATTTCAGTCTGAACATTTGATATAAGTCAGACTGATGAGTAAAACCAGAGTCAGATCCAGTCAGAAAGCTACTGTAACACAGAACCGTTAGTCCTGAATAAGGAGAACATTTAACATTATCCTGAGAAACAGCACTTAACACTCAGCGCAGTGAATATTTCTGAGGAGAGCATTTATAAAACACTATCATAACAAACATTAACCCAACTAACAAAGACCAGAGAGAGAGAGAGAGAGAGAGAGAGAGAGAGAGAGAGAGATGAATTGTGGGTAATGATTCAGGTGGAAATGTGTGGAATTCACCATCCTTAAAAGAACTAAAAGACGAGAGGAACATTTTGTTCAGTCATAAATTGTCCTTTAGTCACAGTGGATCTGTTTATCACACGCAGTACTGTACTGCTTCATCCGTCTGGAAGAAGATAGATGACGCCCTAATTTCAGTGCCTTTTTATCCTTTAAAAATGTTCTGTAATACTAAACTCGTCACGACTATGAAGAAAAACACATGGAATTATTTTATAATCAGGTCATGTTTGTAAATGAGAACTGGTTCTCAAACATTTTACCTGGTAAAATAAAGGTAAAAATAAAATAAATAAATAAATAAATAAATAAATAAAATAAATAAAAAGTGTTAAACATACCAGAATATGTTTTATTTATTTTGTTTTACATTATTCTAATAAAAAGTAGCTCCTCTTGTTTAGATGATGAGTTTTGAACATCTCTGCTGGATTTTCTTAGTCAGTTTTATGAGGTAGAGTCGCCTGGAATTCAGGCTTTCAGTTAACAGCTGTGCTGAACTCATCAAGAGTTATTTACGAAGAGCTATTACTTAAATAAATACATAAAAGTAAAAAAAAAAAAACATTTTAATGAAATGTAAAAATGTATTGTCAAGTGCAGTTGCAAAAAAGTCCATTGAAAACTGAAAAATAGTGATTGAAAAGATCACTTCACTATTCATGTACACCCCATAAATACCAAACTTTATTCACTTTATTTATTTCACTTTTATTTTTAACTGTAACACTAATTATTACCACTTAAAACCCATAGCTTCAAGAACATTCATTGGCTCATGAGCTTCTGAAAGCTTTTTTCTTTCTTTCTTTTTATTCGAGATCCCAAACAAGATCTCATTCCGTCCCTTAATCTTTAAGTATAAGTTTATTATAATATACCCCTTATAATCATAAATCCCTGCTTTCTTCTCTTCTTCTTCTCCTTCTTCTCAGATCATCGTCTGGGGGAACTACGGCCGAATGGATCGTAAGTGCTTCATGGGCGTGGCCCGGATCCTTCTGGAGGAGCTGGATCTGACGAGCATGGTGATTGGCTGGTACAAGCTGTTCCCAACCTCCTCCATGGTGGACCCGACGATGGCGCCGCTGATCCGGCACTCGTCCCAGCTGTCCTTGGAGAGCACGGTGGGGCCGTGCTGCGAACGCTCGTAGACGCTGGCGAAGTTTGTGGTTCGTCTTTTTCCATTTTTTCCGAAAGGGCTGTCGAGGCCCGTCACTCTCTCTCTCTACAGCGTGCTGGTTGTGCATGACTGCCACGGCGGAGCGAGTCCTCTGGAGCCTTCTAGAACCTCTCTAGAATCCTCTAGAACGTAGAACCTTCAGAGCCTGACCGCGCAGGTTCCCAAAGAAGCGTTCTTTTGCTTTATTCGTTCGGTTTTTCCTTTAAAAGAACTCTGCAAAAAATATATATATAAATATAAAAGGAGCGTGAGGAGCTGAGCGTGAGGCATAGATCCAGCTGGAGACGAATGGAAGAGAAGAATGAAGGAGAATGAAGAAGAGCTCTGTCGTCCATGTCTGCGTAACTCTTGAGACTTGTGTTTCCTGCTTCTCATCAGTGGTCTCATCAGTGTCTCTCTGAAGACGTGTGTACAGCTTACGAGTGCTCGCTGCTGTGGTGTAAGACTGTCTGTGTCGTCTGTGTTGGATCTGTCGGTCTTTGAGAACGGGTGCAGTGTTGCGTTGCGTCGCGTCTTCGGTGTAAAGAATAAGTAGCCATAGATCAATCGGTTCGTGCAATCTCGTATCAGAGTGGGGGAGAGTCGGTCGCGTTACGCCAAGGCTAAAGAAAACAATCAGAAGGGGCGTCTTAGACGCGAACGCCAGAAATCCTAAAGCGTAAAACGTAGAGCGTAAAACGTAGAGCGTAAAACGTAGAGCGTAGAGCATTGGATGGTTCGGTTGAGTGGTTGAGACGGACGCTCAGCTCAAGTCGTCTTTCCTCTTCTCTTTTTCTTCCCTTTTTTAACTGTGCCACTTCTACCAGCAAGTGTCTTTACTTTGAGGCTTGTGCCATCGTTCACCGATCAGAGGCTGAATGAATCTGAAGTTGATCCATCAGGTACACAATTAAAAGGGACAGGGATTAATATTATTATTAATATTAATATTATTATTACTCTATTTTATTTGCTCCTGGTTGTGATGAATAACTACACATACTCCAGTTTGGGAGTATGGTACGATATCGGAGTATATATATATATATATATATATATATATATATATATAAATAAATATATGAATATATTTTTCACAAAGAATACGAGATCACTATAAACACTATATAATCTCTCTTTGTATAGGTGTAAGAGCTAAAAGTAGTTTTAGAGTAATAGGACTAATAAAACAAGAACAGCAACAAAAAAATAAAGATAAATAAAGAGATCACGGAATGAATAAATGAATGAATGTCGGTACGGTAAATAAATATTTGATTTAGTCACTACTACACGTGATGGTCTAGCTACGCACTTTATATCTAAAAGCGTCTCTTTATTCATTTACTTCCGCGCTTGCTAGTTCAGAGTGAGCCAAATGTTAATATTAATATAATTACTGCGGTTAATTATTTTATAATATGGTTTGAGTCATAACTGAGTCGATGTCGCAGGACGCAGAACTTTCAGTAGCAATGTTAGTAAGGTATTAGCATTAGATAGTAGCATAGCATGAGAGGCTTTCTCAGGATTACTGGGAAATAATAAGAACTAAATAATTTAAAGATTTAGGCGCGAGAATGTAAATCGAAGACAAAAAAAATATCTCTATATGTAGCAGCTGAGATACTGTTACATCGCAGAGCAAAGAGAGACACTTTCTGAATTAATTTCATATTAATTTGAGTTTATTTGAGTTTATTTTCTTTGTGTAACTGTAGCCCAGTTTCACAGGCTGGCCTCTAAAAAAACATAACGTGACAATAAGAAGAAATCTGTTTATGAAATAATACGTAGCTGTTGATCAATCGATTGTTCTGTAGATTCAGTTCAATTTCAGTGATAAAGGGGAGATTTATGGAAAGAGTTCACTGAATAATTTCATTTTCCTCAATTTTCCTCAGTCCCACTTTATATAATAAGGTCTCTGATAACTGTAGTTACATAGGTACACATTAGTAACTAATCAATGAATGCAATAACAGTGTTACAAAGCTGTCGCACCATTGTGATGACCATTGTTATTGCACTGTTATACGTCCTCAATGTTACATATGGATTACTGTATTATATCTTGTGTAAATACAAGGTTAGATATAAATGGTACAGTTGCATTTCAGATAAATACTAATATAATTATTGCCATTATAGTGTACTGGTGTACACTGATGGGCGTGGTGTTCTGGAAATGAGGTGTGTTCAGGTACATTTCTGGAGTTTTATCTTGTTTATCTTGGTAACAGAAAACACAGGAGCTCCACTGACTGAATACAACCTAGACAGACGCCAACAGTCAGACGTTCATCGCTATCTCATTAACACAGGCGCGCCAAGCCGAGCGTATTTTGCATTTTGTTTCGAGCCGCATGAGGTGTACTTTTCCTGTTGTTACGATAGCAAAGACACACTGACACGCCCTAAATCATGTGTTACAGATATTGAGACACACAATCCACAAGTATTGTATTTACACTTTTACTTCTTTAATCCATATGTTACAGGGAATAAATCACTATTAATGATATGGGTTATTAATGTGTAACTACACAGTTATTGCAGACTGTGTTTATATAAAAGGGGATTATTTCTCTCCTTATCTTTAATGTAGTGGGTCAGCCAGAGTGATAATACCAAAAATGCAATTCCATATAACAGACAGTATTCTATAATAATATTGTTTACATTATATTCATTCAATCAACCTGTTAAACCCTTTATGGCATGAATTATATTTTTGCGGAGAAAAAACAAGATCTATTTAGGATTTTTTCTTTGGGAACTTTTTTTTTTACTTTGATAATAATCTAAATATTTGAATCACCTCTTCTTTATCATGATAATCCTATCAAAAGTGATCTGAATAATCTGAAAACTGTATTAAAAGTATATGGTATAAAATAATATAATAACCAAACAATGGTTTGTTGCCTGAAGGCAACATCATGCCATAAAGGGTTAAATCTTAAGACTGTATTTCAGTTATTAAGCCAAATAACTATTGATTAGTTATTTAGTGAACCTGAATGTGTGAAGTTCCACAGGGCTCTATTTTAGGGCCTATTGTGTAATTTGTTATGGGTTTGATGGTTAAATCAATTAATGTTAAAACAATATATTTAAAGGTAGGCTGTAAAGTAAATCATAAAAATAAAACTACTCAGGACACTCAAAACCTCTATACCATCTCTACTCAAAAACTTGAGATACAGATTGTGTTAATTTCATTGGTCATTGTTGGATTTTTACTGAAATAACTCAATATTCACAGGCTGATTCATTATTTTAAGGATAAAATTTAAAACTGGAGAGTTTACAGTTTTAGTGAACGATTTCTTTAGGTTTAAAGAGGTTTTAGAAGAAGAGTTGAGTCTATTCAGAGTTGACTTCGCGTAATCAAGCCATTACATTTGATCACTGTTCTTTTCTCTGTTGGGTAATTGAACATGTTCATCATCTAAAGCAATAAGAAGCAGTCTTTTCTTCTCTAATCAGTCTGAGCGTGAGAATAAAAGAGGAGATAAAAAACGCCAAGCCATTCATGCATCACTTCAGACAGTACTGACTTCATGTAGCAATACTACCTTAGTTTATATTAGACACGCTGTCTTTCACCTTTTTTTGACAAAATATGAATCTGATGGTTGTTCTTTTACATTGCATGAGGATTTTACTGAGAATGGACCAATAGAAATGCTTTAAAGTTACTTGGAATAAAAAAAATATTCTTGCATTTTCCAGCTTAGCTTCCCTGGAAAGAAGTTAAGAAGTTAAAAAGGAAGGTTTTTTTCCTTCTTCTGTAAAATTCTAAAATTACCATTTTTTTATTTTTGATCTAGCCAATGAGGAGTCACTTAGAAGAACGTGGCAGATTTAGTATTAAAAGTTTTGTCTCTGACATTAATAATATCAGAGATTGATGCCAAAAACTTTGACCATTTGACCATTTTACATTTAATGGAGCCTTTTGAGTCTAGAAAGAGCAAAAAAACTAAAAAACTAACTTTTAAAGAACTCTTTACCCTCTATTTTTAGATGGTAATTTGCATGTTCAACTCAATAGAATAATTTTAGCCTGAGGCTGTTTTAGTTAAAAGCTGAATCATGTAGATAAAAAAGATTCAGCTCTCACAGAAACACATTCCCATAGTTACACCTTTAATTCAGGTTAATTTTGTAAGAATATGATTCTCCTTCTGTTACATAGAGTTTAATGAAATTAACTAAAAATAAAATTCAGTGGGTCCTATTTTATAATAAGTGTATGTAATAACAATGTAGTTACACATTAACAATCATGTAATAACTACTATAGTAACTACTGGTGAAGTACGATCAGTGTAATATTAGCAGTTTAATTTTCTGACCTTATCAAGCTAAATTCAAGGATAAAACTTAGTTATTATTATTTTTTCCACTTAGTATAGTGAAGAAGAAATGTGTTTTTTATGCATTATTTTTAGGATTTGTTCATTTTTGTATCTTGTAACACAAATCTGATGGTATAATCCAACTTGCAAATTGCAAAAATTAAAAAATCTGAAAATAAAGAAAATATTTTTATAATTTTTCCTGAAATTCTGATTGTGAGGAGTAGAGATGAAAAGACTAAAATTAGAAAAAATGGATGAAAACTTATTTCTTGTAATACTACACTACTACACTATAATAATAAAAAATATAGTATACGTTCATCGCTATAATAATGAAATAATACGATTTTAGGTTTTGTTTTTTTTGCATTTAGCCTAAAATGGTCAGAACATGTTATTAATAATCAATACACTGACAAAGTAAGAATCATAGTTGTACAGGTTATGTAATTGCACATGTATGTGAATTTACAAAATACAAATACAAAAAAAAATAATTATTCAGATTTTATATTGGGAATATGAACAACATGTGTAATTACATAACCTGTACAACTGTAATTAATCTGTAACAATGTGCCATTCATCATTAGTTACACTGTTATTACATGATTGTTACTGTGTAACTACACACTTATAAGTAACAATTAATGGAAAGTTTGACCCACCAGAATCAGCTGTTCTACTCTGAATTATAAATACTTTTATAATAAATTCTCATCAGAATTTATTAATCATTTCTATTAATTGACCTAAAGCATGAATTTGGATTTTATGATTTAAAACTTTTACCATCCTCGATTATTATTTTTTTGTTTATTTTAATGATGTTTTAATTACATTAATTTTTAAAAACAAGAATGTATCTACTGAATGAACATTTACATTTCTGCATTAAAAAATGACTCGATATGTATTAATAAAGAAGCCTTAACCCCTAGAATACCTTAATTCTGAAATGATTTTAATTGTAAAAGCAGACAGTAAGGGTGTTTTCATATTGTTTTTTCTTTTTTCTGAATGTCGGTACATTTCATTTGATTTCTTATCAACCTCTGAACATATCATTTATTATTCCTGAGGCGGAGGGAGAAAAATAACAAACGGAGAAATAAAAATGTTGAATGTGATGCTGTGAGTTTATTTTCTGTGTAGAAAAACTTGTTTAATTCCTAACAGGTCGCTGTATGTAAATTTAAATCATTTGATGAAGATACTATTGTTGAATAATGCACAATTTGGTGAATTGTTATTCTGTTTAAAATTGTTGTAAAAAATAAATCTGATCACTCTGATTTACAAAACGTGTTTATGTGGTGACTGATTTATTGCAGGACACACACTTTATATACACAGCTCTGGAAAAAATGGAGAGAGCACTTCAGTTTCTGAATCAGTTTCTCTGATTTTGCTATTTATAGGTTTATGTTTGAGTAAAATGAACATTGTTGTTTTATTCTATAAACTACAGACAACATTTCTCCCAAATTACAAATAAAAATATTCTAATTTAGAGCATTTATTTACAGAAAATGAGAAATGACTGAAATAACAATAAAGATGCAGAGCTTTCAGACCTCAAATAATGCAAAGAAAACAAGTTCAAATTCATAAAGTTTTAAGAGTTCAGAAATAATCAATATTTGGCGGAATAACCCTGGTTTTTAATCACAGTTTTTTTTCATGCATCTTGGCATCATGTTCTCCTCCACCAGTCTTACACACTGCTTTTGAATAACTTTATGCTCCGAATGGGCACACACCTGCTTTAGAAATTGAATTAAAGTTCGATAAGCCACATTGATGATTTATTTTTTTTATTCGTTTTACAGACAAAAGAGGCAAAACTTGTTAAAATCAACACATTTTTTTATTCTAAATACGTACAGCAAATAACAAAAACTTCTGTAAGAAGATCATCACTCTTTCACTTTGAAAGATTTATTTACGATGAAACCAAACCAGATCATGGCAAACTTGATCCTCGTTCATCAATTTCTTTCTAAGAATTTCTTAAATTGGTTGTAATAAAGTCCTGAAACGAAGTCTGTGTTTGATTCATTTAAATTTACATTCAAAGCATTTATCTGACGCTTTTATCCAGAGCGACTCAAACGTTTATTTCTATAATAGAGTCAGTGTAGTGTTGGGAGTCTTGCCCAGGGATTCTTATCACATTATCACCTGTCAGAATCTTCATACAAACTGTGTTTTAATAATAAATTCTCTTTAAAAACTTATTAAGCCCTAAAGAAAGGTGCACACTTCAATATTTCCCCCTTATACCTGCAGTACTCTCAGAATTCATAGACCGACATCAGTTTCATAGACCCTAGAATAGAGCCCTGTGGGACTCCACATAAAGCAAAGGTTTTCCAAACAGTGCATCGTCATTTCTGCATTATAATTCATAAAATAAATAAAATCGATTGGTTCAAAAGGTAAAGATTGGTTGGTGAATATGACCTAATGAGATTTTTATCAAAATAAAAGTAAAAAATCACAGAATTTCAACACATTTATGAGCAAACGAGGCTGAACAAGAGAAGTGATGAAAGTCTTGAAGCTCCTCTGTGGTGAAGGTGAGGAGAAGGGTTCGAATTCTCAGCAGGGCTGAAATTTCACCACAGGAGCCAAATATGAAAAGCAGCTCCTACTTATGTAAACTGTAGAGGAGCAGCGACTCGACTGGCATCTTATACACGACATTTACCAATTAACACTCACATTCTGATGAGTTTAAAACATGACGGTGCTGAGAAACGAGGATATCAGATCTCATTCAGAAACACCAACAAAAAATATTACAGAGAATCATGAAAGAGAAGCATGGGCATCATCCAATCAGCTTTACACACATTTTTAAAACAAATTTTAACCCTCTATGGCATTAATTATTTATATTTTATCATGTGTTTTAAAGCAAGAAAGCACATGTATGTACTGTAAATCCATGAATTTGAACAGGATGATACTGCAGATTCACATATGGACTGGAGACGGATTGATACGCTTTAAAACTTGTTCAGATAGTGCATCACACTCTTTACAAAACTTATAAAAACAAGAATAAATACTATAATAATACTTTAACTCATCACAGACCCTGCTATAGGCTTTCTCTCTGAGTGCAGTAGAGTTCTGGAGGTTGCGGATCCTCAGTCCAGCAGTGTGATGATGACGTGATCGTCCTGACCCTTCCACAGCATCTCCCCCTCGAACTCCACCATCCTGTGTTTCCTGCAGCGCAGCAGGATCCCCACCACCTTATCCGAGATCTTAACGTACCGGTCGAACAGCCGGCCGAAGGTCACGTAAACGCGCCCCTGCCTGTCCCTCTCGCCCATGTCCCTGATGATGAAGCACATCTCCTCCATCTCCCGGTGGATGTGTTTCTGGGCGCGGTCGGCTCGCTGGGCCGTTTTGGATCCCTCTTTGGGTCTGCCGTAGCCGGAATCGCCCTTCTGGAGTCGGCAGGACATGGCGTGCTCGTAATCGAACTCCTCGCTGAAAGGGTTGAGCTTCTGACCCTCGACGTGCTCCTCAGCGAACTTCTGCCATCTACTCTTCAGATCGGTCATGGTGGTGACCCTGATCTGCAGCACAGCAAACACAGCGTTACTGAGGTGCGTTTCCCAAAACGCTATTACGGCTAAGAACTTCATATCCTCGTACTTAAAAACATTCTTAAAATTACGAGCACTTCCCAAAAACTATTGTAAATTATTCATTACTTAACAGAAAAGTTTAGGGGAATCTAAGAGAATTTTGGCACTCTCATAAAGGCTTACAAATATCTTTCAGTGAAGTTCTACTGCCAAATTACCAAAATGTTGTATTAATCTTATATAAGTTTCTGATTGATTATTTAATGTATTTTTAAATATTCACTACTAAAACTGTATGTCTTCAGAAGAACATTGTTTGTGATTAATCCATTCTGATTTATTTTATTGATTGACACCACTTTTTAGAAATAAATAAATAAATATGCATTGCTTTAATTTTTGCCCTAAACAAATGTTTAAAAATCAAACAATCAATTTGATAAGGATGTAGAAGGGTGATCTTGTAGTACATTTATTACCATATAGATATAGATATATACCAAAATAAACACAGTTGTTTAGTTTTGTGCCAAAATCTCTTAGGGATAAATCATTTGTGTAAAAAAGGTGTTGTGTAGAATTCAATAAAATCACTTTTATTTTATTATTTGTGTTATTAGGTTATGTAAATTGTTCTCAATAGTTTTTTGTTTGTTTGTTTTTTATTTGTTTGGTGCTAATTTGAAATGGCGTAATTATACAATCCATAATACAGAGAACTGATTTTGATTGCAATAATATCTACAAAATACAACCTAATGGATTTGCTTTTTTAAGTTTAAAAATGATGATTTTAAATTTTTAAACCTGCAAAGTCTCTTAATCTACATTTGGATCTTTTAATTAACTCTCTATAAATATTTATCTCTTGTATATTTTTCAAAGCGATCACACTTTCCTGAGCTAATTTAAAAACTTTCTGACTCGACGGTCTGATGTGATATTTTATATTGTACAGAGCCGTTAACGTCTGTGTTTTACAGCGTTTCAGACACTCGATCAGGGATTAGAGAGATTAGCCGGCGGGTCGGAGGGTCTGAGACGTGTTTGAGGGTCTTTGAACGTAAATCAAACAGTCTGGATTGTAATTTGAGGCGTGTTTATGAACAGAGGGACCCAGATTTTCGTTTGCCAGAAGCTGACGCTCTGAAAGAGACAGTAGCTGCTGGACTCTGATCAGGTTCTGGTTCTGGTTCTGGTTCTAGTTCTGGTTAGTATCAGAAGCACCGGTGGGAATGTGTCGGGTGAAACCGGAGCCGGGAGCAGAGCGCCGGAGTGAATATCTGAGTGACACGGCTGTGAAATCTCTCACTCATCAACTTCATCCAGACATGTGCTGCTTTCTGAAGGTCAGACAGGAGAACGAGCTCTGTGTTTATTTTCATTTGCAGTAAAATAATGATGACCTAACGCTGGGACACTGTGATCCAACTGGGAGAAGAAATGATTCATGTTGCTCAACAGGGTGAAAATTTATTAACCACAAATCTGATTTAATCTACAGCTGCAACCAGTGTTTATCTCTAATCAACCCCTAATAATTATAATGATTAAGGAGCGTCTATTTTCCATTCTATTCTATTTGTTGAAGGTAATCGTTTTACAGCTCTGGAAAAAAAAATAAGAGACCAAACTGAACTGCTTGAATTTTTGCATCAGGAGTAAAGCAGCCTAAAGATACCCAAAAGCAGTGTGTAAGACTGGTGGAGGAAAACATGATGCCAAGACGCACCCAAGATGGTGGACATTCCACCAATATGGATTTCTGAACTCTTAAAACTTTATGAATATGACATTTCTCTGATTTTGCTATTTATAGGTATATATTTAAGTAAAATGAACATTTTTGTTTTATTCTATAAACTACGAACAACATTTCTTCCAAATTCCAAATATAAATATTCTCATTTACAGCATTTATTTACAGAAAATGGCTGAAATAACAAAAAATAAATAAATAAATAATGCAAAGAAAACAAGTTCATATTCATAAAGTTTTAAGAGTTCAGAAATCAATATTTGGTGGAATAACCCTGGTTGGTTTTTAATCACAGTTTTAATTTCATGCATCTTGGCATCATGTTCTCCTCCACCAGTCTTACACACTGCTTTTAGATAACTTTATGCTGCTTTACTCCTGGTGCTAAAATTCTCTCCTCATGCTTATATTCCAGAAGTTTTGGTATTTGGTAAAAATTTAAGAAACTCATCATAAGTGTTCCGGAGCTGTATATAAAATGTTTATTTAATTATTTCGAAATTCTTTTAAAATGTTTTCACTACATTTTAAAGTGTAAATACTCAGCGGCATTGTAAATGAGAGTAACGTTCAATGTGTTAGAGTGGAAATAAAGATTGATGGATTAAGAGAACTGTGGTGCCCAAAGTTTACGTTTACCTTTGGTCTGCTAATCGGTTTCTTCTGCTCTGCCTCGCTCTGATCACTGTTATCACTCAGAGCAGCATCTTCTCCCAGACCGCTGTCCTCCGTATCTAAGCTGCTGCTCCGAGACCCCATTTTCCGTTCTTCTCTCAACCCCAGAGATTTCGCCAAACCACCGGCCTTCCCGCCGCACAGCCGCCTCCTGGTGGGCGACTCGTTTCCCAGGAAGCTTCTGGGCTCGTCCGGCGTCGCCTGGTTGGCGTGGATCTTCTCCTTGATGGAGCTGACAATGTCGTGGCCGCCGCATTCGCTGATCTTCGGCGTGACGGCTTTGCTGACTGTTCCCGTCTTGATCTTGCTGTCGCATTCGTCCTTATCGTTGACCACAACCACTCGAGGCATGACCAGGAGCTTGACCTCGTTCCGCTCTTTCTCTTTGTCCTTCTCGTCCTCGACTATGGAGTCGGGAATCCAGCCTGAGGGGATGGTGTCCTGTTTGCCCGTGTGTTCGTTGGCCCAGTTCTGCCAGCTCTTGGCCAGGCCGGTCACTGTGGCAGCCACCTTGATTTTTCTCACAGCTCTTCTGAAGGTGTGGTTCTCCTGAGTGCTGCTGCTGCTGGTGGTGGTGCTGCAGGTGCTCATGGTTGACGTTTTGTTGTTGTGATTAACGATCACGATCAGCACGGTTTAGATTGGCGAAAAGTTGAGTTTAAGTTGGCGAAAGCTTTGAGGGAAGGAAGCTTCTGCGGTGAGAAATGTCTTTCTCTTTAGAGACTCTTTGGGCATGCCCATCGGCTTTTAATACATCAGGAAAGAGGAAGTGACTCTAGAGGTGGGAGGTGCTACATTCCTCTTTTGCACATGGTGGCAACCATGACCCCTTACCCAAGGCACCATTGGTATTTTTCCCCCCACATGAGAGAAACTGGACACCAGGCGGCCACATTGAGACGCTGTTTAGATGATGAGACGTTGAGATATTGTGTTGAGGTGACCAACCACTTAAAACCAACCAACCAACCAACCAAAACCAGAAACAAAAAAAGCACGCATGCTTCAGTTTAGGAAGCAGTCATGTTTCAGGCATTTGCATCGTATCCATACATTAAGCATGAGGTCACACACACACAGAGCTGCTCAGAGATAACTCTGCTCTCTGATTAGAAGGTCTCCTCTCAGAGTGTGGCCCCGTAAATGCCGCTGAATGTTTTCTGGAGGCCGCCAGCACTCTGTGTGATGGTCTATTTTTGCCGCTTGGCTCTCGCCGTGTGCATGTGCTAGCGTCTGTTGATTGATACACAGGCCTGTTCTGAAAACATGAGCCAGGCTATTTTAAGGAGTCGAGTCGTGCGCAGCGAATCGGGGATGAGCCAAGGACTTACACCGAGCTCCTGCTCCATTTACACCACCCAGCTGATAAGATAATACATCCATTATGAATTGTCGATTAGCAGATCGAGACCTTTAAACATAGAGACAAAGGCAGCAGCAACAGAGAAATCAGTGGCTTTTCAGACAAAGAAGAATCTAAAAGAGGATCAATTCAGGTAGCCATGTAGTGAAATGAGAATTTAAGTCCAATTTCCACGTAAATATTCTTTATTTGGTATCTCAAAATGTCAAAATACTGGCTTTGTATTTGGAACTAATTACTTACTTTGTTTTTTCCCAATACAGCTTATTCCCTGCAACATTTAACATAGTAGTTTGCAGTACTGACTAAAAATAATGACTTGCTAGAATGGCTAAGCTAAAGTAGTGACATAGCATGATATTATTATTTATATTTAGCAATTTATACATTTTTGAGATACTAGATCAAAGCGTGATCAAAGCGATTATTTTAAAATTAAATGTGCCATAGAATGCATGCAATGTATTTTAGTTGTTATTTGATGTATATATATATATATATATATATATATATATATATATATATATATATATATATATATATATATATATATATATTAATATTATACTTTATTTGCAGGAAAAATAATACAATTTATTAGATTTTTTTTTATTTACTAGCCTGTTATTAAATTAAAAAAGCTGTTATTAAAGAACCATAACAATAACATCCTGTAATCCTAAAACTAGAAAGTGACAAGCTGCTCTCATATTTCACCATCTCTTGAACCATCTCTTCTGTCACTTTGGGTCGAATCAAGATTTGTGTAGTTTTAGGGTTTTGTAATTGCTGTATTTGGTTTTACTGGATGTTCTTTTAAACAAGTAATAACAGTTATTTAGTGATCTTAATGATGGGAAAAGTACACCTTGTGTCGATTGAAACCCTAAACTTTAAATTAATCATGGGTGTCTCTTTCTCATCATTCTCTTTAAGAGTAAATCAGGTGCGCTCTGACTTTGGTGGATTGCTATTGTAACGGTGCAGCTACCTGGACGTGTTCAACAAACTCTTCTCAGCAGAGGAAACTGAGCTGCTGGTTGACGCTGTGAAGGAGCTCCAGCAGCTCATTTACGGGAACAGCAATGTTATTTTATTTACTATTCTGTTTATTGTTGATGTAAAAGTTGAGTTTGTGCTGCTGTGTGTTCATGTGTGTGTAATAAGTGGGGGTGTACGCTCGGCTCGGCACAGCGCCTGTGTTACCGAGATAGCGATGAACGTCTGACTGTTGGCGTTTGTCTAGGTTGTATTCAGTCAGTGGAGCTCCTGTGTTTTCTGTTACCAAGATAAACAAGATAAAACTCCAGAAATGTACCTGAACACACCTCATTTCCAGAACACCACGCCCATCAGTGTAGATATATTCAGAAGATCTGCTGCTGTTTAAACCAGGCAGGAGGAACATATTCATATATATTCAGGAGTGATAATAGGCTGTACAGGCTTCTACATGATAGAGTCTAATCGTTTGTTAACGACGCTGAAAGACAGTCTGATAAAGATGGTCTGAAACACGCTCTAGAAAAATGAATGACATTCTCTGTTGGTCTCTGTAGAGAACGTCCTCTTTTAGCTCCTCCCGGCTGCTCGCTGTGGGGACAGAAATAAATGGATTGTCATTCCGGATGCTGCTCCAGTTCCTCCATGCTTCTTCTCTGGCTGCAGTGACTCACGCTCACGGAGGAGTGAACTGAGGAATGAAAGCATCACTTACATCAATGCTAACACTATCAGGCAGATGCACGCAGAGCTGCTCAGTGTACTACAGGTTCCCTCTGATGTTTATTAAAGCCTGACAGGCTGCTCTTGTTCTGCTCTTGTTCCTGTAAAAGAAATGAGGGGAATCTGGAAATGGGACGGGAATTTTAACACGGGATAACAAAACATCTAAAGATATTTAGGTCACGCAGAACCTACGGATCACATCAAGCGTGCATACGCTCACAGAGCGCTGACGTTCATATATACAGCATTCTGCAGACACAAACCAAACGCTGTCGTCAGCATGGAGATGTTTTTCTACAGGTTTTTTGTAGTTTTTCTGCTTTTTTTTGTATAAATGGCCTACTTAAGTTTTTTTGCACGGTTATATATATAACACCTGGTTTTAGAGCACAGTAATTTATTGTGGTGACGGACAGTTCTGGAGGAAACAGGAGAGTTGAGGTGTACATTGAATTCTGCGTGATTTGATCAGCCGTGGTTTTATGTTTTTTGGATACAATCCGGGTTAGCACCCGAACATCCCTTTCAGACAGCTTCCTCTTACAGCGTCCACAGTTAATCCTGTTGGATGTGGTTGGTGCTTCTTGGTGGTATGCTGACATTACCCTGGATACCGTGGCTCTTGATGCATCACAAAGACTTGCTGTCTTGGTCACAGATGCTCCAGCAAGACGTGCACCAACAATTTGTCCTCTTTTGAACTCTGGTATGTCTCCCATAATGTTGTGAGCATTGTAATATTTAGAGCAGAACTGTGCTCTTACCCTGCTAATTGAACCTTCACACTCTGCTCTTACTGGTGCAATGTGCAATTAATGAAGATTGAACACCAGGCTGCTCCAATTTAGACATGAAACCTAAAATCCCACACTAAAATGATGACAGGTGTTTCAGTTTTTAATGTCCAACCCCTGTATATATATATATATATATATATATATATATATATATATATATATATATATATATATATAAGCAATATAAATAAGATCCTTATTACTTTTTAAACTTATTAAGGTCTAAGGATGAGATAAATCAATGATAAGGAGACTATTAAGTGCTATCACTATTCGTGATCACAATATAAAGATGGTAAACTTCATGTTTTTGAACCTCTCTCCAGCTCTTTAGCATAAGCTGATGAGTGGCAGCTATAATCATCTCTGTGTGAGGTTCTGACGCCAGCCTCGCTCAGCAGGACCGCGTCACCGCTAACTAGCGTTAGCGTGCCCAGCAGTAACTCTCTGACAGCTTGGGTATCATTACAGACAGGCCTGAAAGATACGACTGCATTCCTCACACTATTCTCACACTCTCCTCACACTCTACTCACACTCTCCGGCCACCCAAAACACCCCAGCCTCTGTGTTTTAGCGCTGCGCTAGCACGCAGCTGTAGCTAATCTATTCAGTGTGGCATGGTTGGCTCCGGCTAATCATAACATGAATAATTTATTCACTCTGGATTTATGACTTTTACTCGGCCTGAGCTTCTCGACTAACATTTCTCAGACTTCGGCTCAATCTCATTTCTCTTTTGTAGCCCTACTTCTTATTCTTTCCCTTAGAATAGAGTTAAGAATTGTCCCCTAGAATTGGGACAAACCTTCTCCAAGAACCCAATGCAGATATACAGCTATAGCAATTGGGTGCTAACGTTCAGCAACCTAACTGCTGCTGCTTAATCATTTCAGACCTGCATCCATTACAATGGACATCATGCATTTTCTTTATTCTTATTTTTATGTTTTGCTGCCGATCAGAATAGAGACCCTGAACCAGCCAATGAACACATTTATAAACCAATCAAACGGTAACTTGCAAAAACACTGGAAAAACAGTAGTACACTCTTTTAGAACACTTTTTAATCATGTTTTCCTACTGTTTAAGGATGATTTATGAAATAAAAAGGTCAATATGAAATATAAAATATTACACAAAGGCTTTCAATTAAAAAATATATATATATATTTTACTTAATTGGATTTATTTTATAGTTTTTTTATAGAATAGAGTAGAGTCTTCTTTTCTATGCATTAGAGACAGAAAACAGCATTCTTCCAAAAGCAATTGATTATTATTTATTGTCCATTGCATAATTCCGCTGTGATGGTGAGCTAAAATTAGCTTTTATTAGCTATTATTTAATGTTTTTTATATTTCTCTGTTCCGCCTTAAATGCAACAGCCTCTGCAGTCTGTCGCACCATTTAAGGTGGAACAGAAAAGTAAGCTACTTAGCACTGAGACTTTTTTAAATGCTTGTAATTAAGAAAATGGCCATAAACCATTGAAACTACACCCTAAACTATGGTAATATAATGATTATCATAATTTTTAACAAGGAATATATTTTATTTATGTTTTTTATTGGTCAGTTGTGCCAGTGCCACCTTCAAGTGATTCCTATAGTTTGGTGCATTTTGTGCATTTATCTTGATATCTAATTTATCGTATATTATTTTAGATTATTTTAACTTTATATTTATCTTATTTAAGCAATTGCTCTTTTGCACGTAACCGGACCATGAGAGTACAATTTCATTCCATCTCATGTTACACAAGTGATGTGAATTGCAATCAAGTCACTTTGAATCCTTGAACCCTTGAATCCTTGAATCCATGTTGCCTCTACGCGGGTTCCTAACCCACCCCTCCACCCTAACAAGAATCAGGACACCCTACCCCTAGACATGACCGTGCAAAACATGTATCTGGATATGAATAAATGATAGTAGATCCAAGAGATAGAATTGAATTGGCTCTAATTCTTTATATGCAGACATTGCAGCTTTATTAATCATTAAGCTAATTTCAGTTAAATCAGGGCAAACAATCATTTCGTGAGTTTCTCGTAAAATGCTAACAAGCTAAAGAGCTTGTTGTGAATAATCGTCCCTCAGAGAGAGGCTCATTATTCGGGGCTGGTGTGACTCGTCTTTTCTCCTTTCTCTCGTTTGGCTTTGCTCTCACATAATCTCCTCTACACTAGCCTGAAGGCTAACGCATAGGAGCGACGGGATGCGCCTGGCGTCTGAAGGCTTTCTGCGCTGGTGTTTGTGTGACGGAGACGGTAATGTGGAGTGGGATGCGTATGCTGCGCTCCATCCGCCTCCGTAACCAAACATGACTCCATTTATAGCAGGTTAGCGTGGCTAATTTGTCTTATAATTAATATTCGCGTCACAGCGGCCGGCCGCAGTCCTGCCTGATTGCTTTAAATGGGAACGCTGACCTACAAATGTCTGTCCTTGAACTAAAATCATTGTAAAGTATTTGTTACAGGCGGGGGGACGTGAGGCTCTGTGGGCTGGCAGAATAAAAGCCCCCCGCTGGCTCCGGAAGTCACTTTTAAACTGGATTGAATGTGTCAGTCATCCAGAACACCTCATGCTCTATATATACATACCCTGTTTCATTAGGGGTTTAAAAAGACATGACATCATGGCCCATATCTGACTAATGTTTCATAACCAAACTACAAACATCCTCCCCTGCATATATTTATATAATATAGTATATGTGTCTTAGATGAGCTGCATAAATATATAGTATTTCCGAAGGTCTGGGTGTTTTTTGTTTGTTGTTCTTTTCCTTTTACAGTTATTTTCTTTTACTTTTTCTTTATATGGACTCTGTTTCACACAATAAAGACTCCAATTCCCAGCATGCACCCTCACTAGACCTTCCTGACTCTGTTGATCATGTGACGCTATGGCGTTCACGCTCTCTGAGCTTCTGATTGCTCACACCTGGTCTGTCTGTATAAATACCCCTCAGTTTCTTTTGTTCGTCACCGAGTTATGAATATAGTATTGAATCTACTTTGCTAGCTCTTCTGTGATGCCTTTCATTTGTCTTTGCCTTCATTACCGACAATAATAATAATAATAATAATAATAATAATATTTAAATTGTGATTTTCAAAATTCATAAAGGCACTTTACATACAAAGCTAAACAGGCATAAAGTACATAGTAAAAATTAGTATTAAAGACAATAAAATGAGATATATTTATGTAATTGAACATAAAAGTAAGAATATAGAAGGCTTTAAGCAAATTACAAATACACCAAACATATAAAGAAATCTAAATTTTAAACATTACAATGTAGTAATATTTAATAATGTCTTGAATAGACCTTAATTAAACTGATGCTTTTTTACCTGCCTGAATAATTACTGATCCATATATTTCACATACTGTATAATAATATAATAAGAGTCATTTTATAACTGGACAGATGTTGTTAACAAATTTACCAGCCCAATATGTCTCTATAAATATAATGATCACAAGACAAGACGTTTACAAACCCTGTAAATTAAGACGTGACATAAAGTGACTCATCAAAATAATGAGAACATTACTGTAGGCGGCAGAGAGTGCAGTTCATTTATTAGAAGATCATAATATTGTATATAAATCGTCATTTATAAAAAGAAGCCCACAAACTGCTTTGACTGCTGATTGATCAATCTTATTTTAATAACATGTCTTATTCTATATTATATTAATGTAATTAATGTGAACAATATGAGTCAGTCATTGCCAGTCGTTTATCTAGCAGCTATTCTCAGTCACAGTAAACTGCTCCTATAATAAGAGTGCTGAGGTAATAATGGCACAAATTTGTGTCCTCTGGAAGCTGAGAGTGACCTCAGGACCTGAACACCGACCGTCAGGTTTAGAAACAGCCGTCTGCTCAGCTTTAGATCATAAATAACTATTTCAATACCTAACGTTTATTTATTTACATCCTCAATAACCTGGTGACACATGCTCTCAAAACACCCATGGCATCTTTCAGCCCATGACCTCCTGTGTTTCATTCTGCTGAGGGATATTTTCCATTACGATGAAGCATACACTCCTTTAACCAGGCATGTCATGATGCTCATTGCTATCTTACACCCCACCAAAAGCCTATTTTCACTCCTTGCTCCTGTCTGGTTTAAACAGCAGCAGATCTTCTGAATATATCTACACTGATGGGCGTGGTGTTCTGGAAATGAGGTGTGTTCAGGTACATTTCTGGAGTTTTATCTTGTTTATCTTGGTAACAGAAAACACAGGAGCTCCACTGACTGAATACAACCTAGACAGACGCCAACAGTCAGACGTTCATCGCTATCTCGGTAACACAGGCGCTGTGCCGAGCCGAGCGTACACCCCCACTTATTACACACACATGAACACACAGCAGCACAAACCCAACTTTTACATCAACAATAAACAGAATAGTAAATAAAATAACATTGCTGTTCCCGTAAATGAGCTGCTGGAGCTCCTTCACAGCGTCAACCAGCAGCTCAGTTTCCTCTGCTGAGAAGAGTTTGTTGGGCACGTCCAGGTAGCTGCACCGTTACAATAGCAATCCACCAAAGACAGAGCGCAAGCTGTTTGGTGCACGATTGACAGCTTAAAGTCTACAGATCGTTAAACTACTGACTCATAAGTCTATACTGTATTTTCAAAGTGAATGCTTTCATCTACTTTAAGTTGCACCAGTTGCTGTCAAAGATGTGCAAATACAGACACACACACACAAAGCTCATCAGATTGGCATCATGCATAATGCCCTATGTTTTACAGAGTATAATGAAATACTAAAGGATCAGATGTCTACAAAATTTTGGACAAAATAATAGCGTTTTTTTACTCTAACTTATTATAATGAAATTCCTTGTCGAGCCTCACAGACCCCTGTAAAGGCTGGTATCAGATTCACTAAGGAAAAGCAATTCTTTGATATTAAAATGACAATATACTCTGCAGTTTCCAATATTCACCATCAATTATTCATCCTGTGCTGCCGCTGCTTATGAGTGTTACAGCAGGAGCAAATGAAATGTTCTTCCCTTAGTGTTCTTTCACCTCCAACAGAGTCAGTGCCATATCAGTATTTTATAAATATATATTTAATAAAAAGTACTGACTGTTCCTTTTTTTCACCACATTTGCAGTTTTGAATATGATAACCTGGCTCTATCCTTCTGTCCTTATGGGGGAAGGTCTTAACAAATTCTACATCCTGCAGAAAAGCAGCGTTAAACACACCTTTTAATTATATCACCTTAATCATTCAGCCCACCTAAGAGTTTCAGAACTCCTATATATCCTAATAATTCTAATATGTGTGCACATCTTTGCATAAATAGACGGAACAATTCAATTTTATTGTCGTTTCTCAGTAGAAGCATAAAACTAATAGGATTAAAAAGATAAAAGGGTACAAGGGCAAAACTTAGAGTCTTAGGGTCACAATATCAACTTAAAAAAGTAGTTTTACCAAATATGTCTACCTTAACCTGAATTTAACCTCCTACACCTCTAACAAAACTTGGATTTAATCTACTAGACCTCTACTTAAACCTCGATTTAATCTCCTCACCTTTACCTAAACCTCATCTTAACCTTCTTAACCTGAATTTAAACTCCTACACCTCTACCTAAACTTAATCTCAATCTCTATCATTTTCACAGGAAATTTTCAACTAGAATTTGGAATGAAATGTTTTAATCTATTTTTTAATTTATTGACTCATTTTACACACAATACATTTAGTAAAAGGGATAAACACCCAACTAAAAACCTACACACCAAATCCCAACAATTCATGTTGGGTAGAATTTCTATAAATTTTCTACCACTTGTTCTGAACTATAGGTTAACCCAAACACACACTAACCCTTCCCTAACACACACACACACACACACACATCCTGAACACACCATTTCACCTCTAATCACACACACACACACACACACTCCTCAGTAGCTGTTAACACCTCTAACACCTCGTTCCTCACCTGTTAGAGAGCCCTTATATAACCTCTATATTTCTGATATAAGTCCTGCTGGTTGTGTCAGACCGTTATGAAACAGTGGATCAGAGAGAGCGTCTGACTGAACAGGTAAATATCAGGTAAATACCTGCTGCAGACCTTATATAATCACCCTAAAGAAATATATTTGTTTTAAAACAAGATTTTTAAAAATATAAAGTTCATATAAAGTTTTTTTTTTCATATAAAGTTCATTATTCACTTTGGTCAATTTTGAATATGTCAATTATAATGTGTTTCTTAAACTCATTTAATGCTAAACTGAACTGAACAAATCTGAAATGGATTTATTTTATTGAATATCACAGTCTTTACCTAACTTTACCACGTTGAGATGCACAATCCCATTTCAGTGTTTGGGATTTTTGTAGCATTCAGTTAACAGCTGCACTCAGCAGCAGAGTAAGTTGTAACTTGCTCTTACAGCCTTTAACACTAAGGCTAGGCAAGTTCAGTTTAATACAAATGTCAAGCACAAAGTGAAAGGAAACCTGAGGGGAAAGACTATACAGTGACGGTGATGGAGGAAGGTGAGGCACACCTGGAATTACCACACCTTTTACAACTTGCACCCACTGAACTCAATAAGAAACATTCTGCAGCCAAAACACAAATGCTGTATCAATTAAAATCTAAACAAATATTGTGCAGCAACCAATGTAGACTAATGAACTGATTTATAGATGGAGTGCCTTTGGACCTTTAACTCTTAGAACCAAAAGTTAAAATGTAAAAAAAAAAATGTTCTACTAATAAAAAAAGAGATTAGTAGTTTGAGGGAAATGGGCAAATATTTTTCATAGTAATATTTCAAAACCACTAGAATTCCCACAAAACCACGTAAAACTTGCATTATACTAGGTGTGACTGTGTGCACTGAACCGCCACCCAAATTATTCTATTTAGTCTAATTTAATTTAATAATTTGGCAGGTTTAAGTCTTGGATCCTGGTTTTGTGTGCATGGAAAGCCTGAGCAATATTTTTTTTTATCGATGTTCACAAAAAGTCGTGTCCAGTTCGCCCAAATCTACAACAGGATGCACTATTCTCCTGTTATCTGTTCGGACACGGCAGCAGCTGATATGACAGAATGGTTTCAGAGCTCTGTTATGGGCACTGAACCCCTGCTGACAGTGAGATAAGCCTCGTTAAAGCAGAAGTGAGTGTTAGAAACGTCTGGAAGAGAGGAGGAAGTTCACATGGGAACTAGTGTTCCCTGTGTAGTGAACCATGTTGGTGAATCCTGCATTATGGAGGCTCCCGAACACATCCTGCATCCTGAAGGTGTTGGGAAATGTTCAATACTACAAAAAGTAGTATACAAAATAGTAAATAAAATAACATTGCTGTTCCCGTAAATGAGCTGCTGGAGCTCCTTCACAGCGTCAACCAGCAGCTCAGTTTCCTCTGCTGAGAAGAGTTTGTTGAACACGTCCAGGTAGCTGCACCGTTAAAATAGCAATCCACCAAAGTCAGAGCTCACCTGGTCTAATCTTAAAGGATTCAAGGATTTAAAGATTCAAGAAAACTTTATTGTCATTCGCATCACATGTGGTACATGAGGTGGAACGAAATTGTGATCTTACGATCCAGTTTACACCCAAGAGCTGTTATTAAAATAGATTATATAGATCAAATAAGAAAAAAAAAAAACACAATAAAAATAGAATATAACAAAATATATACAGATAAATACACAAAAAAATAGGGAAAGTAGATAGGAAGCAGCAACATAAGGTCCAGAGTGCAAGTTTTGCTATAGCAGCATGATAATGTGATTAATGATAGAAATGGTGTACTTTTCCGATCGTTACGATAGCAAAGCTTCATGGTGCATGGCTGACAGCTTGCATATAGATAGCTAACTGTTCCCTATCTATCTATCTATCTATCTATCTATCTATCTATCTATCTATCTATCTATCTATCTATCTATCTATCTATCTATCTATCTATCTATCTATCTATATTTCTTGCCTCTCTCTCTATCTTTTCCTGCTACATACTCTTTCTGTTTGCTCATTCCTATCCACCACTTTCCCTCACTCCATTGCTTCTCTCTCTCTCTCTTTCTGTCTCTCTCTCTCTCTTTCTCTCTCTCTCTGTGACTCAAACCAGTGCATGCAATCAGCTTTGAAGTGCATGTCTCAGTTCCCCACTGAATAGAATAACTACTGATTGTGCTTCTTCATGCTTCTATCTAATGTGACTCGACAGGAATCAAATACGGCCTTTTTTATCCAGACATGCTCTCAGTCTCCAGACTCACGTTTTGTTCTGACCTGATTCTGCGTTCCGCCACTAACGTTAAATCAACGTTTTTTTATCAGTGTTATCTTATAACAGCAGCTTTAGAATCACGTTGATGGTAAAACTGACTGTAACAGGGAGGATGGTGTCCCTGTTATTCCCACTCTAGGCTACTACTGCACTATTTATCTTTGGTGGAACCTCATGATGCTGTGTAACTCCCAATGCTGGGTATAAACTTTCTTTACACTCAGCTTCACTACGGTGATATGAGTTTATTTTTAACACTTTGTTAATCACAGGATTTTTGTGCTATGGTTTATTAAAGGTTGAATATATGACATTGAAACAGCGTTGCTATATCAACATTGATTCAACCATAACATCTACACTAATCAACGTTTATTCAACGTTGAAATGCCAGCTGGGTTTGTTATTTTTTCAAATTACTCATTTTACTCAAATACTCACAGTAACCAGTTTTATTCTAGCAGTGTATTGAAAATAAAGATGAATTTTAGCAGCAAAGTCTTCAAAAATTCAGATTCTAAAGTTCAGCTGTTTGTCCATGTGTAAAATGTTCTTAACCTGAATGTTAAAAGCAGGACAGGACAAGAATATGTCTGGGAGCCACAATTTAGATAACGGAAATGTCCTTCCCTCATGCTGAAGATTTATTTCTTGACCCATAAAAGTCTGCAGCATGTATTACACTTTATGAGCACTTGGACAGACGTTTGGAAACATGCAATGATAGGGGAACGAATGCTATATTTACAAACAGAGCAAGGGTTCCAATTTCAGGGAACACGTTCTGGTGAAACAAGGCTAACTATAGCTTTACTTCACTTTAGACCTCCATAGACGTTGTACTTTGGAAAGTTGTATGAATACATGCTGGTAACATGTGAGGTTGAAGTGATGTGTGTAAATTAGCAATTAGCCTAAAGCTGTAAAAAATATACTGCAGAAGAAATCAAAGTATATGAATTAGCACTCAGTGCTGTGCTTGGTAAACTCCTCAGTGGTTTATGCTCCTCAGTCCTCCAAATAGACGTGGTGGTTTCTGGTTGAGAGTACGCAGTGTGTGATTGGCTGTTGCTTCTAGTGCCTTTAGTGTCAGAAAGGCGCTATATAAGCGTAGTTCTAAGGAGGTAAGTAAGTAAAGACATGCCTTTTAAGCATTTCAAGCCACGCAAGATGTACTTTTCCTGTCATTACGATAGCAAAGACACACTGACATGCCCTAAATCAAGCTTTTAGTTGCATAGTTGATGGCTCGCCTATAGATCACTAAGAAATGGGTGCCACCCATTAGATGATGCAGAGAAGAAAGCTTTTAGAGCCTCAGAAATTAGAAAATGTTATAATTACAAAATGATTTAGTCATATGCACATGCATCTGGCAATAAAATTAGCATTTGAATCTAATACTTCAGGTATGTTAACAGTGGTTTTTATTTTAGCTCTAATAGTCATAAACACACAGAATTACATATTTTGTTCACACTATTTACTAAGTTTTTAAGTTTTTTATGGTTGTTCTTAATGAATGATCATATATTTTTAGGAACATTTAATTTCTAAATTTCTCAATCCTTTGACTTGGATGAAGATTAGATCATATATTATTGCACAATTTATGCAGAAAAGAAATTCTGCATCTATTTTAAATTATTATTAATTATATCTCTTATAAATGATTCTGCATTTGGATCGTATATGTAAAATATAATAATAATAATAATAATAATAATAATAATAATAATAATAATAATAATAATAATAATAATAATAATAATAATATCTTGTACAATAATTATTTGTTAATTTGGTTCATTTCTGGTACTTCCTGTGTGCAGGTCTATGCAGATCTTTTTTTAAACCTTTGAAGCCAGCAGTTTGATTGGATAAATTAGATTTTTAACAAGTGGGACACGCCCATTTTTGTTAGTAACCAATCACAGTTGTTTTGTATATCTCTACAAAGACCTATATACAAATATACTGTATTCAGATAATAGTAAAAAGGCTTCAAAAGGGAAAATGCTGGAAAACCTTCACAGTCTCACCTTCCTGCCGTGTCTCCTGCATTATTTAGCTTTAATAAATCATGTTGTCAGTGAGAAAAGGACTTAATGAGGTGGGAATGATATAGCGAGATGTCGTCTGATTGCCATGTTTCTAAGTAAAGCCCAGATGAGATCTTCACCTTCAGTCTGATGTCATTAATTTATTATTAAACATAGAAAAAATGCTTTTCCCTCTACAGTAATATGATATTTGCCCAATTTAAGACTTATTTAAATTGATTTAGGAGATGAACATCTGAAATAATGCAAAATTAAAGTTATTCAGAGCTTTACGAATAGAATTTAGGTGATTATTGTAAACTGGCTGCTTGTTGCTCCTAATGTTGGAGAGTTGTCTCAGGTTTAATAAGAGGTGGCAGAAGAGAGGAAGCTGAAGAAGATATTTTAGGAGCAGCTAACCTGATAAATCTCTCAGCCTGCAGCTTATTTCAAAATCTTACCTGCTGCAGATTTATCTGGGTCTCTAGAAAAAGGTGGTAAAAGGTGTTTTAAAATATGTGTACTGAACTCTACTTAAGGACCACAGACAATATTGTATATACTATTGTATATTATATCATTGATTAATTTTATAATACAATAAATAGAGAGGAAATTGGCTTGTCTCTTCAACTTAAAACAATGACTTTTTATGGTAACAAGCAATTTAGATCAGGGGATTAAAGTGGAGGAATAACACCTTTTTACTGTTTACTATGTAATTCCATAATGTGTCTCTTAGTTGTTTTCATGTCTTTAAAATTAATCTACAATGTAGAAAACATTAGCACATTAAATAAAGAAATGAGATTGTGTTTTCATGCTATATATCAGATTTTGCACAGATATGTACAGATAGGTGTGAAAGGAAGCTTCAGCTTCACATTGTATTTAGGTCTATTTTGGCCGTTATGATATACTGTATATATATATATACTGTAGGTCATGTCGTTTCTGACATTTTTCAAGCCAATTTTCAGTAAAAACTATAAACATACTTTACTAAATTAGTGTATAAGCTTAATTTACTGTACTCAAAATGCTGGTGTATGAATCACTATTTGCGTGGAGTGCAGTAGTGGACTAAAAGTGAAATAAATTCCTCACCTAAAGAGGGAGCGCATGGGCATGCCATAGTAAAATAAAGTAAAATACTGAATAAGAAGGCGTTTCTAAATTTTTGTCTGGTACTGTTACAGTACAGTATATTGTTATACAGTATGTTACCCCAGTGGAAATATACCGGGTGCTAGACGTGCATTATTAACACGTGTTAAAATCAGCTGGTAAGAATCTGCCACTGTTGTCCCTGGTGTAACGCGGCTCGACGTGCGACTGATAAGGAAAATACTTTGTAATGTTGGCCTGCAAAGTACTTTTCCAAAACACCGGGGGGAGGAGGAATGCCCAGCTGTCACCTCGCGTCATTCTTTATAGAGGAGAGAGCTCTAAATCCATCACTGCACCTCCAGCCTGGACTCTTCCACATTCATCTCACAGCTTCTGGAACAGCGTTTCTCAGAGCTGCTCTGGGAGAATCCCTGGTTTACACTGTTAACACTGTAAAAATAAAAAAATTAAAAAACCTAAAGAACACCTGATTCAAATCAACCTCAATACCAAGCCTTTACTGTACTGTACCGTTACTTTGTAAAGCTAAAAACTTTGTTAACTAGTATTTAGGATCGATAGTTAATGTGTTATAAATAGTGTTTCCCAAAACCTTACGTTACTCGCAAATAAACGAGTACCCTGACCCAGTCATTATTCTGAAAAAAATACTTCTTTAAGTGGATTCTAATTGCAGTTCAGCATCCTAAAGGAGAAATCATGATAAAGAGTATTAGCCTTTGTTGAATAGCTCTCCTCCGCTCTCCTGCAGCTTTCCGAGATCCAGCAATTTTGTGCAGTTTCCCCCCCAAAACAGGCTTTAGAATGGGTTTTAATGGGGCATATTTTCCTTTAGCAGATAAATTACTTTTTACACCGTTATTCAGGCTCAAAGTAGCTCCACACTTTATTGGTAGAATCAGGAGAGTCCTGACATTTAAAACGAGGCATTAATAACTTTAAAAGTGCACAAGAAGCTTATTAAAAAACTGTTTACATCCCGTAGGGTAACGTAATCTCTGGGTGCCACCATCATACAGTCATTAGGTTAGCTACAGGTTGTAAACATGTTTGGAGAAACTACACAAAATTACAGTTTAAATACACCCAAAGTCAATTTTACACCAGAGTTCTCCTTTAAATACCAAAGACCTGCAATCTTGAGGATAAAAACGACATGATCAACCTTACATTACTTTTACTTTTATACTTATAAGTAGTTATAAGTAGTTTAGAATCCAGTACTTTTTTTTTTAACAATTTTACTTAAAAATTAAAAAGCTTGAGTTGTTACTTCAACTTATACAGAAGTATATTTTACTAAACACTAGTATCTATATCTATTCTGCCTACAGAGTGATAAATGGAGATACTGTTCTTACCCCTTTGCTTTTCTGGGTGAATCTCAGAGTCTGTAGGAGGGAAAGGGTTAGTGGAAGTTCTGGGCTGAATGTTGCGGTGGTGATGCTGTGACCCTGATGAATTTGGTTCTGGTCCATGCAGGCCATTACATAATTACTGAACTGACCTGAGTAACAGTTTAATATCAGATACTGCCCCCTACTGGTTCACCTCACTTATTGTACACCTCCCTTCTTATACACCAGTACAAGCTGAGCATCTTTTATAGAGTCATATAGTACATAGTTATATACTATACATATATATATAACTATATACCTGACTCTGTACTTCTTTATATGCAGATGAACTGGTCAGACTGGGCTCAGGCTGGTTCTGTAGGGTACTGGTGGGAGACGGAGAGGCGTTTGGGGGGAGAACGTTGGAGCTGAAGTTGTTTGATTTGTTGCTGGAAATAGTTCAGACGCACCAACCTAGATTTCCCTCCCAGTTCCTCCAGAGGAACAAGAGCATGCGCTGAGGGGGAGAGCAAAAAAAGACTGCATTTGGGTCAGAGAGAGAAAGAGAGAGAGAGAGAGAGAGAGAGAGAGAGAGAGAGAGAGAGAGAGAGAGAGAGAGAGAGAGAGGCTGAAAGAGAGCAGAGAAATTTCCCTATAGACTCTGGAATTCAGCTCATTCTTCTCTCTGACCTGCAAAAAGCAGAATGACACAGAGATCCTGCTCTAAAATCTTCAGAGTAAAACTTTTATTAACTTTATACTTTAACCCTCTCGCAGACGTTCATCCATAAATTAATCACAACACTGAGCATTTTAGTTACTTAATCAATTAATCAATCAATCAATCAATCAATCAATCAATCAACCAATCACCTATTATTTAAACTCTTAGTTGTCTCATGCAGATGTAGTGGGGTGAGAGAGTGTGGATGTAAATGCAGGTATAAAGACTGATTTTAACAAATGAAAGCAAACAAACAAGATTCACGATTTTATTGACATGTCCCAGAGGACAGGTGTACATGTGAGTGAAAAACCTGTGCAGAGAACAACATTTACAAGAAGAAGAATAAAATAAAATAAAATATAATATAAAATAAGATATACAGATACCTTTACAGTATAAACAATTTACACAGTATACTCAATAACAATACACATATGAACTTACACCATGGACAAATATTGCACGGAAATATGTTAAGTAAGACTGAATAAGTAAATATATGACAGCAAAAACTTCAAGGTTATAATGTCAAACTCGAATCTCAGATTCAAACTGATTCGATTTACTTGAATCTCTGCGATTCACTGATTCAAATTCCGTATCAAAACGAAAATACCACGTATCTGTCCCAAAAAAGGTTTTATTACTCCACAGAGTTTAAAAAAGTTTCAAATCTTTTCACTTGTGTTTGTAGAAAGAAAGTAAAAGCAGCTGATCTGAGATCAGAATGATTTGTATGATTTACAATTATTTGTGTACAATATATATATTTTTTTCTTTAAGAGATGCAAAACTTTTTTTTTTTTTTTACAATTATTGTTTATAATAAATAACATTATTATTAAACCTGGCCAACACTCACAAACCTGAAAAACACTCTCAAGCCTGACCTCTGTAACAAAGGGGCTCTATGTAAACTGGTTTGATTGATTTATTTTATTTTATTATATAGGTCTGTCCAGCAGAGGGAGGTAGAGAATCAGTGATGATGGTTTGAAGATCAGTAACGGGTTCCTTAAACCTGGTTCTGCAGTTTTCTGCACATTTCAGAGCTATAAAACCATATAAAACAACTACATTAATTAAATACTCATTCATAAAATTGTTTACGAGAAAACGTTTTTGTGATGAATATGATTATTCAAATATAAATAAAATTCACGAAAATCAAGGATAAAGAGGGTCTAAAATCTTCATCTTAAATGCACACACTCAACTGGGTGTCTTTTCTGGATTTCAGATCAGATCTTTCAGACCTCAAATAATGCAAAGAAAACGAGTTCAGAAATCAATCTTTGGTGGAATAACTCTTTGGTTTTTATTTGGTTTTTAATCACAGTTTTTTTTCATGCATCTTGGCATCATGTTCTCCTCCAACATGTTCTCCTTTGGTGGATTGCTATTGTAACGGTGCAGCTACCTGGACGTGTTCAACAAACTCTTCTCAGCAGAGGAAACTGAGCTGCTGGTTGACGCTGTGAAGGAGCTCCAGCAGCTCATTTACGGGAACAGCAATGTTATTTTATTTACTATTCTGTTTATTGTTGATGTAAAAGTTGGGTTTGTGCTGCTGTGTGTTCATGTGCTGCTGTGTGTTGCCAAGATAGCAATGAACGTCTGACTATTGACTGTTGTCAGGGTTATAATCAATCAGTGGAGCTCCTGATGTTTTTTGTTACCAAGATGAACAAGCAAAACTCTTTTCCAGAACAGGAGGAAATAGTGAAAATAGACTGTTGGTGGGGTGTAAGATGGCAATGAGCATCATGACACAACGTACTATACAGTACATTAACCAACATGACAGATATGATATGATATTTTAATATGGACTTATGATGCATTATAATTATAATTCATTCATAATGTATAATGGACATATTCATTGTTATAAATATGATATACAATACACATGTATAACCCTGTATTTAATCTCTTATTGATGCATTTTACCCTGTTATGAGTATCTTTATACTCCACTAGACACACCATTTGTAAAAAAGTGTTTCCAAAACATTTAATTCCACTTAATTCAGTGTCTGTTTTAGATCTAAATGAGAAACGCAGGCTGTTAAAGGCTCATCAGAATCACACGTTTAAGCTCTATTGCCACTTCTGACTAACTGCCCTCCTGATCTAATCTTAAATCTTTGTTATTACTGAGGAAACTGCAGTAAATCACAGGATTATGTTCAGATCTCACAGATCCGTGCGGATATTGCATCACGCGGACGCTACCAGAGACACGTACGGCGTGATGTGTTCCAGCGCGTGTGCTGATTACTGAGACGACCCTCATATGGAAGCACTTCTGATCCAGAGATTGCATCTGCCTTCAGCCTCAGTCAGAAACAGTCCAGGCTGATTTTAGGGCTTTTATTTTGTACCACATCTTAGATAGTATAACAGAAGTGCATTGACAAAGAAAACCTAATTTTTAAGAGCAGTAGCATTAGCATTAGCATTAGCATTGACGTCACAATCACACAGCTCGTATTATTAAACACCGGTCTGGCACTCGGACAGCTTTATACACACTGACTGGATTTAAAACACTGATACACTGATTTAAAGCAGTTGCATGCATTGTGTGGCTGTGGATTCAGCTGCAGCCTGTCGTCAGCATGATCTGATGGTTCTGGATCCGCCCCACAATGACTCTTGAGCTCAGGAAAAAAAATGAGACCATTTAAAAATGATGAGTTTCTTTGATTTTACCAAATTGAAAACCTCTGGAATATAATCAAGAGGAAGATTGATGATCACAAACCATCAAACCACCAAACTGAACTGCTTGAATTTTTACACCAGGAGTAAAGCAGCATAAAGTTATCCAAAAGCAGTGTGTAAGACTGGTGGAGGAGAACATCTCTTAAATTTTCCATAGCTGTTTTTATAAAGCTGTAGGCATGTTTATAATGCTGTATAAGTATAGCGAGACGTCCATAGAGTCTAATAGACATGACATTTATAGAAAGTGTTAACAATGTTTTACCATTTTTTGTGTGTTGTACCAAAAAAAAGGTAGAAAAAAAGTATTTTACTGTAATATATACTCATATTCATCTTTCCCTAGAGCCATGTGCAAAAACCAGCCATTTAGAAACAAAACAAAATCAATATTTTACGTGATTAATGGTCTTTTTTATGGAGAGTTGAGGAGAGAGGGTGTTCTGCTTTTCTTGGCTCGTTCAGAAGGATTTACTGCTGTATGAGGGAGGCTGGAGCTCTGAGAGCTGAGATGTGAAAGACTTTCATGTCTTTAAACCTTCAAACCAGGAGATTTCAGAAAGCAAGACTCAAAATTAGGAATGATTCTGCACAAATATGAACAAAACAATATAAATTTCACTCTTACAGTTTTTCTCAATTGGTTTGGCTCATTTCTTGAAACTGAGATGACATTCTCAAAATAACATGGACAAATCCCCAAACTAACTTGCAGTTTCTCATAACAGAATGGCATTTCTCATTGCTTTCATCACATTTCAAATGCTTTGTACATGTCTCAAGCACTTAGTACATCTTTGCAAATGGTTTTGTACAAGTAGCCTACACTTAACACAATCATCCTACATTTAGTACATTTTCCAAAAGAATGCATCTTGTTGATCTATCTTAATTGGTTGATTCTCAGTGTAATGGTTGTTCTCTCCAAAACATGTCAGCACAATTTCATCGTATAAGTCATCATCTGCAGAATAGTCTGCTCAATTCTCAAAATGAATTAAGAAATTGTAATACAATGCAGAACACATATTTTTGAACATTTCATAAATTCATTACAATCAGGTGAGTAGGTAACAGGTGAAAGCAGGTTTTGAAGAAAATGAGTGTCCCACATTACTGGTGACCAATCCATCAGTTTGTTGTCTATTATTTTGAATGCTGGCATTGCTCTATATACAGTGGATATAAAAAGTCTACACACCCCTGTTCAAATGCCAGGTTTTTGTGTTGTAAAAGAATTAAAGCAAGACAAATAATTTCATAACTTTTTTCACATTTAATGTGACCTATAACCTGTACAATGCAATTGAAAAACAAACATAAATCTTTACAGCGAAAAAATATAAAGCAAAAAACTTAAAATCACCTGGTTAAATACATATAACTAATACTTTGTTGCAACATCTTTTGCATCTATTACAGCACTCAGTCTTTTTGGGTAGGAACCTATCAGCGTGACACATCTTGATGTGGCAAAATTTGCCCACTCTTCTTTGCATAACTGCTCAAAATCTGACAAAATGTGAGGGCATCTCCTGTGCCCAGCCCTCTTCAGATTACCCCACAGATGTTCAATGGCCTTAATCTTATACCGCTGAAGCCATTCTTTTGTTGATTTAGATGTGTCCTTTGTGTCATTGTTGTGCTGAAAGATGAAGTTCCTTTTCATCTTCAGTTTTCTACCAGAGGCCGAAGGTTTTTGCCAATACTGACTGGTATTTGGAACTGTTCAAAATTCCGTCCACCCTGAATAAAGCCCCAGTTCCAGCTGAAGAAAAACAGCCCCAAAGTATGATGCTGCCACCACCATGCTTCACTGTAGGTATGCTGTTCTTTTGGTGACGAGCAGTGTTGCTTTTGCGCCTAATAGACCTTTTGGAATTATGTCCAAAACGTTTAACCTTGGTTTCATTAAACCATAACACATTCTCCCACATGCGTTTGGTAGATATCAGATGAATTTTTGGAAAATTAAGTAGAGCTTAGATGTTTTCTGGATGTTTGTTTTGCACAGACATATGAAGAAGTCGGCAGATTGTTGTCACATGTACTACACAGCCAGTACTTGCCAGAAATTCTTGCAGCTCCTTCAGTGCTGCTGTCGGCCTCTTGGCAGCCTCCTTGACCAATTTTCCTCTTGTCTTATCATCAATTTTTGTCAAATGTCTTGTTCTTGGTAATGTCTTGTTGTGCCATGTTTTCTCCACTTGATGATGACAGTCTTCAAAGTGTTCCATGGTATATTTAATGACTTTTGTAGCCTTCACTTGACTGATATCTATGAATAATGAGATACCTCTGATGCTCTGGCATCTCTTTGTGGACCATGGCTTGTGCTGAAAGATGTGGCTACAAAAATATCAGGACAAGCCTACTAGAACAGTTAAACTTTATTTGGAGTTGATCAGAGGCACTTTAATTGTTGACAGGTGTGTGCTGACTCCAATTTAAAGTGAGTTTGAAGGTTATTGGTTAAATTTGAACACAGCAACACCCCTAGTTATAAAAGGGTGTGCACACTTATGCAACCTCAATATCTCAGTTGTTTATTTTTACTTCACCTCCCTGAAAGATTTCTGTTTGTTTTTCAATTGCATTGTACAGGTTATAGGTCACATTATAGGTAGAAATGATTTGTCTTATTGTAATTTTTTTTACATCACAAAAACCTACCATTTGAACAGGGGTGTGTAGACTTTTTCTATCCACTGTATACATCTTGGCCTGGTGCTAGTTCTTTGATGCTAGTCCTGTGATTATATAACGATGATATAGTCCTGTGATGATATAATGATTATATAGTCCTGTGGCGATCAGTGTAGAGGATGGCTCAGGCATTCTTCCCACAGTGCATTGCTAAAGAACATATCAGATGCAATGTTGATGAGAATTTATGGCCAAACAGACTGCAGCGGATGGATGGCCAGGAAGGTGATGGAGAGAGGGGAGTGACACAGAGTAGTCAGAATGTTACTGTATTGCATTTGTGATGCTTGACTATTTTTTTACCTACTGTAATGTATTTTGTTTTGTTTTTGCAGGTTTTTGTAATTTGTATACATAGTATATTTGATACATTTTCCTTAGTATTTTCTTTTCTTTCTACCTACAGTAATGTGTAAAAATGTACTTGAATGAGTGCAGTGTGTGTGGTGTGAACATTGTATTCCTTTAGCTAGACCTCTGCCATAAAGACAAAACATCTAAGCATTTTGACTTGCAGTTCTTACACAATGCCAAAGGGACACTGCATTTTGGGGGCACTGATGATTTGTGTGAGAAAGGAAATCAGTTTTGACACGTGGGTAAACTGTTTTTGGAGCGATATGAGCAGTGATGAGGATCCATGTAGTTTTGCTGCACCGTCCAGTTTATTTTGACAGGAGGACGAAATTAATGAAAATGTGCCGAAGCAATTGAGAAGGATCTATGCCATTTTTATGGTACTGACTATTTATATGGGAGAAAGACTTCATTTTGAAGCAAGAATGAACGTTTTGGGAGACATATGACATTTTGCTGGTTATCTGAAGTGTTGTGAAGAACTGTAAGTCTGTTTGGCCAATTTACCTTTTAGTTATAGGAATGTCATCTCAGTTTCAAGAAATGAGCCAAACCAATTGAGAAAAACTGTAACAGAAGTACCTCTAGATGTTCCTCAAGATAGATAGATAGATAGATAGATAGATAGATAGATAGATAGATAGATAGATAGATAGATAGATAGATAGATAGATAGATAGATAGATAGATAGATAGATAGATAGATAGATAGATAGATAGATTCTAGCTGCTTGGGATTAGTAGAACCTAAAACCAAGTATAAAATAGAATAAACTAAATTCAAGAAGTCACTTTTGATAAAAACAGTGATTCTCAAATAGGGACAGTAGTTTATTTTAATGTTTATAATTTATACTTGCCATTTGGTATTAGTAGAACACAATAAGTCAAAAAATAGATTTTAGCTTTTTACAGTAATTAAATAAACTAGTTTTAAACATAAAAGTGGATGAGAACTTTTACCTGGCCCATGTTACTGGCTGAACTGGCTGTAGAAAAGTTTGACTGGGATTCCCACCAACCTGTTTTCAGTCAACTGAGTCTATAGTGTCTCAAATATGTCTCTTTTTAGAGGCCAAAGGGTCATAAACGTAATAATTAGTATTTTTGTGCAGAGAAGCATAAATCTAAAGTTCCCATATGAGGATGCAGTGTTTTACGAGGTTATACTTTTGTTTTTTTGAGGTTTGGGTGCATTTATATATATATATATATATATATAATTCGTTCTCTGACCTGTATAACATCAGTCACTTGTAAGAGCTCTGGATTCGAGCATCAGATAACTGTTGTAACCATAAACCTGCATACAACATTTCTGTATTTTGGCCTCAGATTTACATCAGCACTGTGTTTGAGTTGACTGGAAACAGAGATTTTTGGAAGTGCTCTCCAGAGCTTTTGTTTGCAGTGTTTCTTCAGAAATGCTGACGCTGCTAACTCGCACTCGCGCATGATTGATGGCGATTAACAACTGGGTTTTCTTTTTCATTAAAACACTGTGACACAACGTTCTGACTTTTAGAGGAAAACGTTGTACATTACTGCCTGATTAGTGATGTAAAAACAACCAATGGAAGACATTCTGTATACAGTAAAAGTCAAAGGTTTTAGACACACCTGTTCTTCTCATTGAGGGTTTTCTTTCTTTTTATGAATTCTTTACATTTTAAATTTAATATTAAAGACTATATTACATTTACATCTGTTTTATACTTTAGATTCTTCTAAATAAGTATCAGATGTGTGTTTGAGTTCAGATCTGCAGACTCTTGGTGAGATTTTAATCTCAGTGTCTTCATGAGGGAGAGTCGCCTGGAATAGTTTTCTCAGCGTCTTGAAGAAAGAAGGAGTTCCTGGAGGTGCTGAACAATAGCTGCTGCTTTTCCTTCACGCTGTGAAGCTCCAGCTCATCCCAATTAAATCACCTCAAATCACCATCTCAGCTCATCAGGTTTAGATCAGGAGATTAATGTGGAGGAATAACACTTTTTAACTGTTTACTACATAATTCTATACGTGTCTCTTAATAAATAAATAAAATAAATAAATAAAAACACTGAATTAGAAGGCGTGTCCACTCTATGTACTCATATGTGAATGCAAGCTTTAGCTTCACACTGTATTTAGGTTTATTTTGGCCGTTATGCTGGTCTTTATTGAATTTCACATTAAACTTTGAGGAGTGTTAGTGCCCACCTGCTGGAATGAAGTAAAATGTTTTAAATGTGACTGGAAATGAAGACAAAAAGCATCCACCAGATACTGTACATGAAAACCAGGCATTTTTTAAAGTTACTCAACACTTAAATACATTTTGAGCTGCTACTTTTGTTCTTTCACTTTGTTTTTAATAGAAAATTACCTTTACTTTTACTGTCATTATTTATTTGACAGTATAATAAAAACATCTTTCATTAAGTACAGATTCAGGCTACTCCACACGTCTTCTCACGTCTGATGAATGTTTGAGCAGATAGAGCATAACAGATAGAGACAGATAGACCCATCCAGTTTATATCAACACATACAAACATCATTAGCATCATTCATCAACTGCACATTCAGTAAACTGTCATAAACTGTCAAAAAATATAATATTTAAAGAGATCCATCTGTCCATCATCTGAACGTCTGTCCCATTATCTGACCTCAGATCTGAGATCTGAGCAATAAAACAGTTCTTATATAAAGTAGATTGTCTGTAGATTGTCTGTAAGGAAGATGAGTTCAGTATATTCTGTTCATCATCACAGTCTTTAGGTATGAACACGTGGAATCACCAGCATCTTCTGCAGAGCCTGAAGAGTTCAGGCTTCATCCGTGGAGTTTTTATTGTATCTGACGTTGTCAAAACAAAGAAACGTCCTGACCTCACAGATACCAAACGACTGCAGTGGAAATCCGCCAAAGCAATCAGTCCATCGCAGTTCAGTTCTCCTTTGTGTGAGATCACCATCCATGAAAGACAGAACAAGAGAACGAGAGAGAAAGAAAGAGAGAGAGTGTAATGTTTTTAATGTCAATCTCCAAATTACGCTTTTTTAGCACTTTCAGCTTTGAAGAAGATCAATCGTTCCGACAGCAGGTCCCCGTTTCTTCTCTAACTCCTCACTTTCCAAACACTGAAATAAAGTTCCTCAACCGCAGGTCCAACTTTTCTCCAGATCAGAAATCTGCGGGCCGGATCATCATGGCTGTGGATTTAAGGGAGTAGCTCGGGCCTCGGAAGTGGTGCCACTTGATGCCGTTGAGCTTCCTGATGTTCTGACCCAGAGTGTAGTACATCCCATTCAGATTAGAGAGTCCGCACGCATCAAACCACCAACCTGAATGAAGCACAGAGAGAAAACGAGAACATTTTTTAAAGAAGAAGCAAAGAACTATTACATCCAGCAAACCTACCAGATCAATCTGTTTTTACACTGTAAAAAACTAAACTTAAAATTCTCCTCCTTAATATGATTTTTAAAGCAGCTGAACAAGAAATATTGAATTGCACAATAAACTACAGCAAACTAATTACCTCATCTAACATTATTAAGTTTCTTGGTAAAAGTTGCTGAGGTAATAATCTGTACTGCCAAACTACTCTGCACTGCTGCACTACTGCACATGCTCAGTTTAACTCTTTAGTTAAACAGGGTCTACTGAGCAATTCGGCAATTCTGTTTTCACCTGATGCTGTTTAAGCTATTTGCATATTGGGCGTGTCCTCCTACCTACCTCTCTCTCACCATCAGTGTGTAATTATTCCCCACAGTTTGCTGCTGCTGCTTCTCTTGCGGTTTATGTTCTGTTTGTGTTATATAATAATTACTAACTATAGTCTGGTCTCAGTGTTGTAGGTTATAAGAGCAAGTTACTGTGTTTAGTGTTGATGAGTGTATATAGACTATATGCTACAATTTATAGAACGTAAATGAGGCCAACAAACAACAACACACAAGTGAATTTTTAAGTTGGTGAGTCTTAATAATAATTAATAATAAAAAAATTAGTGCAGTAATTTGCCTAGAAATGTTGAGTTTTCTCAACTCTATAAACTCTATAAACTATATATTCTATAAACACACACATAACATTATAATGCATTCATAAGGCACTATAAACATGGCGATAAATTTTTTGCATAAAACTGCATAACTCATTATAGCCATGTTTATGATGCATTATGCCTTCTAAGTTGTGCTTATAATACGCACCTTAAAATAGCATATATCGTTCATGAATAATCTAGTCCCACAGTCCACCTCTGTTTCTCTTCTCTCCGTTTCTGCACTCGTTCTGCTTTAAACAATCTGAATCCCTGCTGAGCTCAAAGTATCTTCTAACATTTTAAAGCAAACTGTGATTCTTCTTAAAGAAGCAGCTCAGTGTTTCCTCAGAGAGAACTCCCGCAGATCTAGGTGTGATTGAGTTAATATCTCTCTGCTCATCGTGTGTTTAGATTAGACTGAGCAAACACACACAGGACCATTCTGAGTCTCAGACTGGATTTAATGCAATTAGCCATTAATAGAGGGTTTATCTTGGAGATCTTTAGAGGCTGAACTGAATGGTGGGATTGAATAAGCTGTTTCAACAGAGGGAGATATGCTGTTTTAGGGTGTAAAAGCCTGGATTTCGGAAAAATGTCTTTAAAACTGACTCTGGTTGGTTGGTACTCTTGTTGTGGTGCATTTCAATTTCAAATAATTAATTTTCTAATGCAATTTACACACAGACATTTGTTTTTTTATCAGAAACTCACCTCCGGTTAGCATTAGCGCACACTTGCAGAGGCAGTTGTCGTTGTCAGAGTCTCGGGTGCTGAAGCTGGTGCCATGTGATGCCAGGCTGCTGTGCTGCCCGGCTGTGCCACTGTAGCCCCTCAGCAAAAGCCTGAACACAGAAACACCAACAGTGAGATGACAGCAGATGCAGGATTTAGATTTAGCAAGAAAGCAGGATTTAGCAAGATGATCCACAAGGGGGTGCTATTAAGCATTCTTGCACACTGTGGAACATTTTTAACACCCTGAGCATGATGTTTCCTCTGCTGAGAAGCGTTTGTTGGACACGTCCAGGTAGCTGCACCGTTAAAATAGCAATCCACCAAAGTCAGAGCTCACCTGACTTTTAAAGGGACTGTTTTAGTTTATTGTATAAAAATATAAACATACCTATATTGTTGTTTTTCGCCGGCAAGCTGGAATTTTTCATAGAGTGAATACGGCGCATTTCCCTCCCAGTCCCTTAGCTCCACCCTCAGGGAGTACTGGGAGCGGCTGGTGATCAGGTGCACAGCCTCGTTCCCCAGCCAGTGCTCTCCACCAGGATCACCAAAGCCCTGAGAAATAAAAAAACATGGAATTAATATATTTTATCACTCCAGTAAAGTATAGATTAGAACTAACATTTCTACCTGAATCACTGATTGTGAAACTGAATGCAAATCAAATGCTTACAGACGTGATTTATGTTAAACTTTTCCAGAAGATTAGAAAGCAAGACCATTTCAAGGTATTTGGGGAACCCAAGCAAAATGCATATTTTGCCGGCTGCAGGAATGACGAACCTGGTTTTCTGGCTATTGTGAGCAACTAGTGGGAGGAGCTTTCTTGAGGGGGATTCTGATAAAAGTGTGATTGTATTTTCTTGAGCTTACATCACAGATTTTAAAGGGGCCATCACACAGTTTATCGATGCATTCAATGCCTTCAATTCATAACCAGTCGTTATCTGCACTAGATTGGTTTGCTTGCCCTGTTGCAACGGGTCTAGAAAAAGGAGCAGGTGTCTTGTACATCTTATTTTACAGTGTAAGATATGAAAAATAAACACAGTCAATCTGAACCACATTTGAGAAAGTGAAAACGTACATTATGACTTCACGATTCTCTCCAGCTGATGTTTTACTGCACGTCTATTTTGGGAGGATCACAAATCGAAAGCACCAGTCTTTCTGTAAACATGCTGAACGCTGGCAGTGACGCCAGGCTGTCAGATGCTGTTTTATTCCCCATGTTTCATTCGGTGGGTGATTTGTTAGCTTATGTCATCAGAACGAGGCCAAGCTCTTCATCAAGTCTTCCACTGAATACGTAAGAAAACATTTGGTAAATGTTCTCGTTCTGTATAAATATTATCCAGCAATGAAGCAGCGAACAGCAAGGACAGCGCGTCCTCGCCACCCCGACACCGGCCGCGGATCAGCGGGTCCTGAGCCAGATCCAGGGTTGCCTGGGTAACATCTCAAAATGTGTGTGTGTGTGTGTGTGTGTAGAGTGTGTATATTAGTATACTCACCATTTTGTACTCTTTCCAGCCTCTCTGAAAGTCGACGCTGCCGTTGATTCTGCGCTGAAACACAGTCCAGCCTCCTCCACTGGTCTCCATATCACAAAACACCTGAGAAAAAAGAGTGTAAAATCAGGAGTAAAGGAGATTAGATCATATATATTTTACTATTATACTTACATTTATATCAGATTACCAAACAAACCTTAATATTAGATAAATATAACTTGAGTAAATATAAAAATCTTTTATATTATAGTTTTAAAACGATGATTATTTTATTTATTAAAGATCTCATTCCACTAAAATCCACTTTTTCTTGTTCTTTTTGAAATACTATAGGGAAAAGTGCCATCGAGGCCACGGGGGATATCCATGCTGCCGCGGGGATAGTTAAATTTGGGGGGGGGGGGGGTTAATTTTATCTAGCACTCAGTGCTGTAAATTTATAACTTTAAACGTCCAGAAATATTGGTCAATAGTATCAGTCAAGGACATTAATAGACATCTCATGTTGCAAAAATTAATTTCTTGTCACAATATCTCACCTTAACATGACTTTTTAATCTAAAAACTTTTAAGCTAAAATCAATATTACAAACTGTACAGCGGACAAGACCTTCATTGTTTTTTTTTTTTTTATTATTTACTATATGCTCTATAGTAGTCTGATGTGAAATGAGTTAGTTTTGATGGGAGCCATGATGCTCCTGAATGCATCCCATCCAGGAGGAAAAAAAACTGCCCGTCTACACATAAAACTGATTGGCTGAATCACAGACTCTTTGCAGAGAACAGGCCAATCAGACTTGCCTGAATCAGGGAGTTGTTATTGATCTGTGGAAGACTCCCGCAACTTCCGGAAGACTTGGATCATCTGTATGTGGTGCTTAGATGACTTCAACACCATATATGGATAATAAAAAGGTTATTTTGATTAGAGAAGGATGGATTCCTGTTTTTGGTTCGCTGAATTGGGATTATAATGTTTATGCTTCTTTTGTTCCTCTTCTTTGTCTTATTTCTGGATTTTTATAAACACAGTCAGGTTGAATAAAGCTCGACACAAATAAACTGGAGTGGAATTTTAAGTATGCTGCAGTTTTATGTGTACTGGCCTGTCGGAATTAGTCAGAAATCACATTCCCAGCATAAACAGAACCTCAGGGGAGTCTTTAGGGCTGTTGATTGCTCAGCATGTAATGGCTTATGATGGCCAAGGAATTTTAGGCTGATTTCCAGAACCAGGTTCTGTATTCTGAGGTGATAATGATCCCACACACACTGCTGATGTGAGGTACAGCGAGTGCAGGGTCCATCCATCCCTAACATAACTAACACACTTCACTTTATGATGAATGGTCTGATATCGCTCTACACTCAGAGCTCAGAGACGTTCTACAGCATTCCAGTAAGAACCGAAGCTCTTTTGAGGGAAAATTATATTTTGAGGCCTTTTATATATTAAATACTTTATGTTAAAGCGACATAAATTAGATGCTTATACATAAAACAACGTATGTGATGTAATGAGGTGTGATCAGGTACATTTCTGGAGTTTTATCTTGTTTATCTTGGTAACAGAAAACACAGGAGCTCCACTGACTGAATACAACCTAGACAGACGCCAACAGTCAGACGTTCATCGCTATCTCGGTAACACAGGCGCCGTGCCGAGCCGAGCGTACACCCCCACTTATTACACACACATGAACACACAGCAGCACAAACCCAACTTTTACATCAACAATAAACAGAATAGTAAATAAAATAACATTGCTGTTCCCGTAAATGAGCTGCTGGAGCTCCTTCACAGCGTCAACCAGCAGCTCAGTTTCCTCTGCTGAGAAGAGTTTGTTGAACACGTCCAGGTAGCTGCACCGTTACAATAGCAATCCACCAAAGTCAGAGCTCACCTGGTTCTTAAAGTGACAAGCTGATTGGTTTATTATTTCACATTACGCCCAAAATTAACCACACCCATGATTAATAACGAGAATTAGAACATTCCTTTTGTGCATTTTGAGACGTGCAAGGTGTACTTTTCCCATTGTTATGACAGCAAAGACACACCGAAACATCCTAAATTACCTGTAGATTGCTAAAATAGGGCATTTTGAGTGCTGCTCTCCAATGCTGTTCTACATCTATTTTTCCAGAACTATCTTAAGGCTAGAATGATCTTTACTGGTAGGACGAGTGGTTTAATGTTCTGGCTCTCTATGATTGACGTATTCTGATTTTTTTTACTTTCACAATGGCCGAATACAGGCATTAACTCTGCTTTGGTCCTGAAGAAACACCAGCAACTGATTTGAGAGGCAAATTACAATCAACTCCAGGACTATTGTCAGCTCTCCTGTGTGTGAGCTAATGGTTCAAAAACACACCACTGGCCAAGAAACATCTCAGCAGCCAACTTTCAATGACTTGTAGTCCCTTGGAATGGGGGGAACATGTAAATAATCTGTTAATGTATTTTCCTAGATTGACCTTGAGCATAATCTGCAGTTTCAGGCTGAACTACACCAGCTGCTTACATTTTCTCAGTCAGTTTTATGAGGTAGAGTCTCCTGGAATTCAGGCTTTCAGTTAACAGCTGTGCTGAACTCATCAAGAGTTAATTACTCGAATTTCTTGTCTCTTAATGTGTTTGTATTCGTACCTTTGTTGGTTCGGTCGCCTCTCCGATGTAAATGTCATAAACTCCACTGTTATTGTGAGCAGACTTGTAGATTTCAGCACAGTCTCGAAACCTCCTCTCGCCCGGCATGGAGTCAGACACTGTAAATAAAGAAATTTTTGGTTTTAGCACCAAATAAATATACCTCTGACAAAGGCAAATACATACTAATATATGAGGATTTGCTTAGTTGGGTAGTTCTTGCTTCTCATAAAATAGGGCTTTTCACTGTCTACCAATTTCACCTGGAATTCAGGCTTTCAGTTAACAGCTGTGCTGTGCAAAAAAGAAGAATTTGAAGAACTTTCAAAGTAGCCTAAAGCACAATCACTAGAAAGACTATGTAAAACATTATGATAATGATGAAACTGGCTCTCATCAGGCATCAGAAACCACTTATGCTCTCAAACACTTTATTAAGAGACAAGAAACTAAAGTAATTAACTCTTGATGAGTTCAGCACAGCTGTTAACTGAAAGCCTAAATTTCAGGTGACTCTACCTCATAAAGTTGACTAAGAAAATGCTAAGCTAGAGATGTGCAGAACATTTTAAAACAATGGGAAAAACCCTTTTGATTGGTACTGCATATATTCTAATGCTGTTATTGCTGTGATTACTGTAATGTGAATACATTGTTAGAAACTGCAGACTAATCTGAATTTATTTGGTGTCTGTCTCTGCTCAGGCTCGGGTTAAGCTGTATGATGGTTCTGTGTTGTTGGAGTTTTAAAGAGATTATTTTTCACACTGGAAATCAGAAGAAACTGGATTAAGTGCTGAAACTGCGGAGAGGAATGTGTAAACTGATCTGTGCTCCGAACATGAGCACTGTGTGTGGTTTAAATTAGCTGAGCTTATCAGTACAGTGTGTGTGTGTGTGTGTGTGTGTGTGTGTGTGTGTGGTTGTGAAGTTTGATATATTTAATGTATTAAGGATGTAAAAACACAAAGCCAAAACCTTTCTTTACTTAGTTACAGTTTCCATATGCACTTTCAAAAATTGTAATACAGTGATTGTAGTTTCCACATGGCAATAAAAATATCAATTTTACTTTCTTAAAGGTGTGTAAAGGTGTGTAAAGGTGTGTAAAGGTGTGTAAAGGTGTGTAAAGGTGTGTAAAGCTGCAGTGTATAAAGGTGTGTAAAGGTGTGTAAAGGTGTGTAAAGGTGTGTAAAGCTGCAGTGTGTAAAGGTGTGTAAAGGTGTGTAAAGCTGCAGTGTGTAAAGGTGTGTAAAGGTGTGTAAAGCTGCAGTGTGTAAAGGTGTGTAAAGGTGTGTAAAGCTGCAGTGTGTAAAGGTGTGTAAAGCTGCGGTGTGTAAAGGTGTGTAAAGGTGTGTAAAGCTGCAGTGTGTAAAGGTGTGTAAAGGTGTGTAAAGGTGTGTAAAGGTGTGTAAAGCTGCAGTGTGTAAAGGTGTGTAAAGGTGTGTAAAGGTGTGTAAAGCTGCGGTGTGTAAAGGTGTGTAAAGGTGTGTAAAGTGTGTGTAAAGGTGTGTAAAGGTGTGTAAAGTGTGTGTAAAGGTGTGTAAAGGTGTGTAAAGTGTGTGTAAAGGTGTGTAAAGGTGTGTAAAGGTGTGTAAAGCTGTGTAAAGGTGTGTAAAGGTGTGTAAAGCTGCGGTGTGTAAAGCTGCGGTGTGTAAAGGTGTGTAAAGATGTGTAAAGGTGTGTAAAGGTGTGTAAAGGTGTGTAAAGCTGTGTAAAGGTGTGTAAAGGTGTGTAAAGCTGTGTAAAGGTGTGTAAAGCTGCGGTGTGTAAAGCTGCGGTGTGTAAAGGTGTGTAAAGATGTGTAAAGCTGCGGTGTGTAAAGTGTGTGTAAAGGTGTGTAAAGGTGTGTAAAGGTGTGTAAAGGTGTGTAAAGCTGCGGTGTGTAAAGCTGCGGTGTGTAAAGGTGTGTAAAGATGTGTAAAGCTGCGGTGTGTAAAGTGTGTGTAAAGGTGTGTAAAGGTGTGTAAAGGTGTGTAAAGGTGTGTAAAGCTGTGTAAAGGTGTGTAAAGGTGTGTAAAGCTGTGTAAAGGTGTGTAAAGCTGCGGTGTGTAAAGCTGCGGTGTGTAAAGGTGTGTAAAGATGTGTAAAGCTGCGGTGTGTAAAGGTGTGTAAAGGTGTGTAAAGGTGTGTAAAGTGTGTGTAAAGGTGTGTAAAGTGTGTGTAAAGGTGTGTAAAGGTGTGTAAAGCTGCGGTGTGTAAAGGTGTGTAAAGATGTGTAAAGCTGCGGTGTGTAAAGTGTGTGTAAAGGTGTGTAAAGGTGTGTAAAGGTGTGTAAAGGTGTGTAAAGCTGTGTAAAGGTGTGTAAAGCTGCGGTGTGTAAAGCTGCGGTGTGTAAAGGTGTGTAAAGATGTGTAAAGCTGCGGTGTGTAAAGGTGTGTAAAGGTGTGTAAAGGTGTGTAAAGGTGTGTAAAGTGTGTGTAAAGGTGTGTAAAGTGTGTGTAAAGGTGTGTAAAGGTGTGTAAAGCTGTGTAAAGCTGTGTAAAGGTGTGTAAAGGTGTGTAAAGCTGTGTAAAGGTGTGTAAAGGTGTGTAAAGTGTGTGTAAAGGTGTGTAAAGTGTGTGTAAAGGTGTGTAAAGGTGTGTAAAGCTGTGTAAAGGTGTGTAAAGGTGTGTAAAGCTGTGTAAAGGTGTGTAAAGGTGTGTAAAGTGTGTGTAAAGGTGTGTAAAGGTGTGTAAAGTGTGTGTAAAGGTGTGTAAAGGTGTGTAAAGTGTGTGTAAAGGTGTGTAAAGTGTGTGTAAAGGTGTGTAAAGGTGTGTACGGGTGTGTACCTGTTCCAGGTGAGACCAGGTTGATGAGTGTGTGAACAGACTTCATCAGCTGCTGCTGTTGTCTCTGCAGGGCTGAGTTGTTGCTGCTGGCGGCTCGTAGTTGTCTCTCCAGCGCGGTGATGGCGGCGGACTGTTTCCCCACCAGATCCCTCAGACGCTCCTTCTCCTCCCTCATGTCCTCCAGCTCGGTGCGCTGCTGCGTCTCCAGAACCAGAACTTTACTCTCCAGACGACTGCAGAACAAAAACGCTTTATTACAAAAACGTTCAGCTTTTACAATACAAACATACAAACATCAACACACCTGAGTGAGAGGCTGTAGATAATCTAATTTATTCAATATTCAATCATTAAGAGCCCTATTGTACACCCTGTGTAAGGGGCACACATTGTAAATATTTATAAATCATCCCTGCTCAATTAGTCCAAAAACTCATTTTTAACTTAATACAGTACATCCATAAACTAGTTTTAAATGTAAAATTAAAGTATTTGAATTTTTACCTGGCCCATGTTTTTGTCTGGACTGGCTGTAGAAACCTTTGACTGGGATTCCCAGTCAATTTTAATGTTATTGAGTTTATTGCTGTCACGTGACCACTAAATGATACGGGCAGCGTCTCCATATGAGGTCATTAAAAAAATGCGTGTGTCATGGTGTAGAGAAGCAGAACTTTAATGCAACCATATGATGATGCAGGATCTCAAGAGGTTAAAATTGTGATAAAGGGAGTTATATAACAGAGCCTCTTCATGTACAAGTCTGAACATTAAGTGCACCTGTAGGGAAGTGTGGCTTATAAGGTGGGATTTTGTAGGGTTAGGAGTCTTGCCCAAGGACTTTTATCAGTGTAGAACAATATCGTCACCGAGACCGGAAATTAAACTCCAGTCTCCCAGATGAGGTGGGAGCTCACTAGCAGGTAGTGGAGTTATCCACAGCGCCACATCAACCAATAATGGCACTTGTATTAAAAATAATTGCAGGAAAATGTTAAGTTGTCGGATAAATAAATATTTTTTAATTTTTTTTCAAATTATGCGAGACCTAGTAGACCCCCAACTCTTCCCTGCAAGCATTAAAACAGTATAAGAACAGTATTAGAATTGGGTAGAAATTGGTCTTAATTCATTAGGTTCTGTAGAACAGCTGTGTGAATACATTTTGGACATATGTATTTAAAGAAATGTGAATCCAGCACTCAGGCCAAGACAGTAGGTTGATCACATGACCTCGCACTGACGAATTGTAAACATGAACGGTGCAGAAGATTCCCAGTGGTGACCTGGCCGTGCGCCACGGTCCGATATGCACATGGGAACCGTGCCCTCTATTAGTGGGAGTCCCCTGTTCCCCATTTCCTCTTAGAGAGTAAAACGAGCCTTATTAAGAAGATTTTTATATATAGATAAACACAGAAATAGAAATCACACAGAAACTGTATTACAGTTAGTACAGCATGGGCTCATCCACACCCCTCCACAATATACGAAGAGACACACAACACCAGAGTTTAAGTTTCTAACAAAAGATTACTTTAATTCATTTATTACAAAATATAAATCAATTAAACAAATTCTAGGGTTATGAATGCAGTGATAGTCTAGAATGACAGTAAAAACACAGTAAATAGAAACTTCTTAGAAAGTTCTTAATCTGAAAAACAAAACTTGGTTCCATGTTTCTCCTGGACACCCCCAGTCAGCATGTGGTTGTGTTCAATTTTATTATTTATGTGGCTGAAATGTAATTTTCAACATGTGTGTGATTATTTTAACCACATTATAATACTTTTTATATTAATAGAATATGATATTGTGTAATCTTTTGGTCAAAATGAGCAAAACTTGCTCTGCTCACACAATAAACTTAAAACCGCGAGTTATCTGTAGTAAATATCTGCAGCAGTACTGATCCCCTCAGTGCTCTACTTTCTCTCTAAAGCTCTGGAGTCTTTTGGCCTGAAAAACAGGAACATTTGCTAAATATTACCAGGCTGATCGGTTCCAACCATTTGTGACCATTTTAGTAAACTGGCTGAGCTTCAAACTTAAAATATTTTTTCTCTAATTCTGCTTTTGTTCAAAACATACAGAAAAATATGATTTATTTATTAATTTGTAAAGAAACAGAAAAAGGTTAATGCCTAAATTAACTTTAGAAAAACAAATACATTTATTAAATGTTGATAATTAAATATATATATTTTATACACAACATGATTAATGTAGGCAAAAGAAAGAAGAAGAGAGAGGTCAAGAAGAAAGAAAGAAAGAAAGAAAGAAAGAAAGAAAGAAAGAAAGAAGATGCCCAACTGAGAGAGACAAAATCCCACCTCATAAGCCACATCCCCTTACAGGTGCAACTAATGTTCTAATTAGACTAGTACCTGTAGGAATCAGGTGGGTCGTCATACAGATAAATGAGGACATAATGATATACTCAGATCATAATTTAGTTTGAGTCATGATGCTCTGTTTTAGAACATGTCCCTTTATCACTCACTGTTATTAATAACTGCTAATTCTGTCAGCTAATATCTTGCATTAGACCATCCTAAGACCATCCTACCCAAAATATTATGTTCTTTGGGAAACCTGCACATGAATTAGAAGATCTTTTATCTACAGAGAGTTGTGGGATTCACTCACTACAGTATATCAGGGCTGCACCTGACTCCCAGTTGCTGACTGGGTCAGATATCTAGCATGCCAAATATCTGCCAGATCCCCAATTTCCCTCTGAAAAGGGTTTTTGTCAGCGATCAACGTAAAAATGTCTGCGATTGAAAAACTAGGCTAAAATGGTTTAGTGTGAACTTTGCATAGAATCTGTCACAATCTGAACCTCAGAACAGATTGACGTTGTTGTAAAGACCACTCTGAGCCAGCTGCCTCACCATGAGTCAGCAAAAACATCAGAGGCTCTAAAATAATGATGTCAGCAGCGTGATTATTATAAACACATGCGCAACACTGTCGAGTCCCAGCGTGAGATGGAATCAGTCCTTTAACAACATCGATGGACTTTATATTTTTACTTCAGATGAACCCCACGGCTTCTAGACTATAGTACCCCCCCTCAATCCCTCCATCCCAGCTCTCCACCTCCCTCCACAACCCTCCACATCTCTCCACATCTCTCCACATCTCTCCACATCTCTCCGCTGTCCTCCCACCTTATAAATAAACACCCAACAGCCCTGATTTTCAACCTGTGAGCTGCAGATTCAGGAGAGCTTCTCAAATAGAGAGAGAGAGGTTTTCTTTTTATGTTGAATTCATTTAATGCAATGATCTCTCACAGCCTCCAAAAACTTCAAAAACAAAATATTTAATTCTTTCAGTGAAGAGATATTCTCAGAGCTACATTTTACATATAAGTAAACTAAGTTCTCATGCAGATCATGAAAGTTTTGATAGTCAATCAATAAATTAATCAATTAAACTTTATTTTCACTTGGAAATACATTGAGGGTAACCTCAGTGTTGACAAGGCATCCAAGCATTTACACTTCACAAGGGATTGAAAACATAAGATGAATAATTAGTAAAAATAAGGAAAAATACATACACTGCTGGTGTTGAGCAGCTCTACTGTCCTCGTCATATTGGGTAAAAAAAAAATTTAAATGTCCTAAATCACCCAATCAGGCAAAAAAAATCTGGAGCTGAAACAGTTCCAATATCTCAAGAATCTCTCCTGTTTCTAGTCTGGATTCACCTGCTGATTGTTGGTAGAAGGTTTGAGGACTCTGAGTATTAATAAAGCCTGTCTTTAACTAACAATTACTGTGAACAAAACCTTAATAAACCTTGATTTTATACCTTGGTTAAAGGTACATAAGCTCTGTGTCAGGTGCAGCATGGGAGATGCAGAGGTGTACACTAATGGAAATAATTTAATAATAGAAATAAACCAAAATAAACTCAACTACAATAAACTAGAATAAAGACAGAATTCCCTCAGACTGAAAACCTAACAAATGTAAAACGAACAAGAACCGACAAGGGAACACAGACACAAATGTGCTATATGTATACAGAAGAGAAAACAGGAAACAAGAAACACCCGAGGACAAGTAATAAGGGGGAGGGGTTACAAATGAACACAGGTGGGAGCACTGAAGACAGGGAGACAAGGAGAAAGAAAGCATGTGGCTAGGAAAAGATAGACAGACATGGGAAAAGACAGAAACACAAAGATGATACTCTAGTTCTATTTCCTTTTTTGCACATTAATTTTTATCAGTTTCTAATAATCATCATCTTCTTCTAATTATTAAACTTTTCAAATTCAAGAACAGAACGTCTCACCCTTTTTTTTCCCTCCAAACTTTAGTTTTCCCCATTTAATAGTCCCTCTTAACCTTTACGCTTATGAACACAAATGCTGCATTTAATAGTAATTACAAACCCGGAGCAGTTAACATGATTTATAAGCTGTTTATATGTGATTTATTGCACAGAATATTGTCGTGTCTATACTTGGCAACCAGCACAGGGTTTTGTTTATTGTGTTTATGTAGAAATAAAGCTTGTTAAAGGTTCTTGTAATAGGTGTAGCTCACATTATTTCACATCAGTTCTTGTAGTAATTCTGAAAGCGCTGGGTTGGCTCTCAGCTTCTTAAAGCTCCAGTGTTTGAGTGAAATGTTCTTTAGTGTTACCAAACCAAAGCTCTGCTCAAAACTTTAGTTCAGCTGCTCCTTAAAGATGAATTACATCAGATAATTCTGTTTAATCTGGAGAAAAACGAATAAAAAAACCTTGTTTCTGGGAAAACCTCCTGCCACCCCCTCAGAGTGCAGAGGGAACTAGCCTGGGGTCTCTTCCACGAGTTGTGTTTACTCTGCACTTATTCACCATTACAAACAATCAATTAACTGCACCAGGATTTCCCATTGCCTTCAGTCCTGCCGCTCTCACAAACTCTCACATCTCAACTCTCACATCTAAACCACACAAATTACTGTTTTCTTTTACTGTACGATCCAAAAAAAGGGGCAAATGTTCATTACGTTTCTTCTTTCTCTCTTATATCACATTTTGATGCTCATTGCTATCTTGCACCCCACCAACAGTATATTTTCACTCCTATTTTCCTCCTGTCTGGTTTAAACAGCAGCAGATCTTCTGAATATATCTACACTGATGGGTGTGGTGTTCTGGAAATGAGGTGTGTTCAGGTACATTTCTGGAGTTTTATCTTGTTTATCTTGGTAACAGAAAACACAGGAGCTCCACTGACTGAATACAACCTAGACAGACGCCAACAGTCAGACGTTCATCGCTATCTAGGTAACACAGGCGCTGTGCCGAGCCGAGCGTACACCCCCACTTATTACACACACATGAACACACAGCAGCACAAACCCAACTTTTACATCAACAATAAACAGAATAGTAAATAAAATAACATTGCTGTTCCCGTAAATGAGCTGCTGGAGCTCCTTCACAGCGTCAACCAGCAGCTCAGTTTCCTCTGCTGAGAAGAGTTTGTTGAACACGTCCAGGTAGCTGCACCGTTACAATAGCAATTCTCCTTTTCCCCAAATCAAAATGCACTGTGCACTGTTGGTTATCTTAGTTACAGCATGTTGTTGGTTAAACTGTACCTGTTTTTATCTCGTAGTCTTGAGATCTCTGAGGTCTGAACCAGAAGCTCCTTCTCCAGTTTGTTGGTTGATAAGGAATGTTCTAACAGCTGAATCTGCAGTCTGGATGTCTGGTTTATAACCTTCAACATGCAGCAGAGAAAAAAATATATACTTTAATTACTTTCTTTGAGCTAAACAAATATTTCAGGTTTTATGGGAATAAAACCTCTTATTTAAAATTAGTGTAAATGCGAGTTAGAATGCTCTATAAATATGATCATAGATTCAGATTAGAAGCAGATTAAAAATAAAATACTTTTGGAAATGCTGTTTATGCTAATCTTGGCTGTTTATGCTAATCTCTGCGGTTTATGCTAATCTTGCTTACCTTGGCCTCGACGACGTTGAGTTTCCTGGTTTGCTCTGCAGTTTGAGTGAGCAGGTTGGTGCCGATCTCCAGCATGGTGGCTGTCTGGTTGTGGACGGCATTCGCCTGGATATGAACCATCTCAGACTTTATGTTCACCTGGATGTAGTTTTCTAGCTGTAGACAAAAAAAGAGAGAAATAAAGAACTTTTGGACATTGAAGAGACAGTGGAGAGTCCAGATAACCAGGGCTCTATTTTATTGTCCTATTGGCGAGCTGTGCACCATGCAGCTTGATTGAGGGTGTGTCAGTGTATCTTTGCTATCATAACGATGGGAAAAGTACAGCTTGCGTGGCTTGAAACACAAAGCAAAAGGCATGAACTAATTCTCTTAATTAATCATGGTTAACGTGTGGTCAATTTTGTCCGCAACATGAAAGGAAGCAATCAGAGTGTCTCTTGCTCATCATTCTCTTTAAGAGTAGATCAGGTGAGCTCTGTCTTTGGCGGATTGCTATTTTAACGGTGCAGCTACCTGGACGTGTTCAACAAACTCTTCTCAGCAGAGGACACTGAGCTGCTGGTTGACGCTGTGAAGGAGCTCCAGCAGCTCATTTACGGGAACAGCAATGTTATTTTATTTACTATTCTGTTTATTGTTGATGTAAAAGGCAGGAGCTAGATAGAGTGAAAATACACTGTTGGTGGGGTTTAAGATAGCAATGAGCATCAACAGCAGCAAGCTAAACAATTTAACATAGTGAATCGCAGGGAATATGGAAGTGGAACTGTAACTATCGTTCCCAAGGGAAAATTTTATATTAGTGTGCAAAAGTTCAGAAAAAGCACAGAAATGTTTGCATTTACCCTCAGAAAACTATTCAGTGTCACCGTGGATCACCGGTTCCTCCCAGCGCTCCAGCACACGTTCATTAGCAGATGTTACGCGCTAAAAAGTCCCGTTCGGTCTTTGAGGGTCGTAAGCGAACTGTGAATGATCTCTGCTCAGACAACCTGAACTAAACCTTCATTTATCTTGGCGTTGACGCACTAAAAGCTTCCAGCAGCCCTCAGCAGCAATGGGTAGGAACCAGGATGTTTATTATCAAACATGGCCTTGTTCCCCGGCCAAGTGGCTCCGAGACCCAGGGGAGTCGGGTCCAGTGCCAGCCGAAGGTGGACCGTGCTGACCCTCTCAGTCCTAATGTTCCCCAAACTCCAAAACAAATACGGCTTCATCGAGACATTCGAGAGAGGGATTAATGAAAGATAAATTTATCATAATCGAAATAAACAGATCCAATCTCCTGAGAAAGAGCTGTGCCCCTGATCTGAATTCTGAGATGGAAATGTCAGTAGAGATCTCTACTGACTCAGAATAAGTACTTTTACTAGAACTCCAGTCTATCTGCTTCCTCTCCTGTTCTGTTCTTGTTCTGCTTTCTTGTCACCTACAATAATTCATGTAATGGATTCTGCTGGAAATTACATTTATATTCAATTTCTTTATTTACCACAAAAAAATTAAATCTAGCCTCTTATTTACTATTAACTATTCAAAACCAATTAAACCAAGAAATGCATAAGATTTGTATTACATTTGCAACTTAATTAGTACGTATTTTAAGATTCACATTACAATACTTTGGTCAATTGGTGGTTTTCACCAAAATCTTGCTAAAAAAAAATTGCCATGTATTTAAAGAATAATACAGAACTCAGTGTTCTACAGTTCCACTTATACTGCTGTTCTCCATAATGGAGCTTATATCTAAACAATAATTTAATTTAGGTGTATTATGTTAAAATTGGGCTTGGGCAGAAGGTGTTTAGAGTTAGGTTGAGGCATAGTTTATGTTTAGACTTGGGTTAAGCATATGTTTGGCTTAAGTTTAGGTTTGATTAAGATTAGGTTTGCGTTAATTTGTAGGTTTGGGTTAAGGTGTAGGTTTGGGTTAAGAGGTAGGTTAAGGTGTATGTTTAATAAATGGACCAATAGAAATGCTCTAAAGCTACTTGGACCATTTTTGCCTTCTCTTGTAGAGGTATTTATACTCTTATCCTGTTAGAAGTAAAAACACATGCTTCTAACTGTCTATTACTGCCAAGACGTGTCCAGAAGTGTGAAGAACGCTCGATCAGATCCCTCAGATACACCATCAGGGGCTGAAACTCTTGCTGAAACAGATTCTATGATGGTTGATTTGAAGAAATGATTAGAAATAAACAGTAGAAGTAGAGAAAGCAGAAGGTCAGGGTTTCTCATGTAGCTGCCGACTCCCGTAAGACGTTTTACGCTCTGACCAGTTAATTGACCCGAGCTTCCTGCTTTGGATTAAAATCACACAAGACAAGTCCGAAGGCTGAGCTTGGGAACACTGATTTGGGTTCAGTGGGGGCTGCTAACCGGCTATAACTAAATCCAGATGTCTCACCTCTCTCTTCTTACAGACTGAGCTGGATTTACAGAGTTATCAGCACTTTTCTCTGGATTTAGAGGAACACTGAGGTGCAGAGGTTTACCTGTTCTGATATCATATATAAGGATTGTAATATAATTGATCACATAAATAAAGAAAATTTAAGTATAGAACTGGTTAAACTACAGTTCTGATTATTTGTGGTTGTAAAGCAGAGCTGACTGGCTGTGACGCTTAAATACAGAACAGCCGTGTTACGCAATATAAGCACTGCTGCAATGCAACAACAGACACTAAACTCCTGAAACACAGTGAATCTGTTTAAACTGAAATACTGTCTGAGCGAATTAAAGAAACAGTAAAACCCCTGTGCTTTAAAACAAAAATGTATTATAGTGAATATTGTCTTTTAAATATTGCCAGAAACAATGACCTATGGTTGAACGAACTGACCTTAGCCATAGAAACTAATTTACAGCATATTTACAGTGTAATTAAAACTATATTTCTGAACATGTTGAGAGTGACCCATGTTTTTTAGTATTTTGCTGTTTGTTTGACATCACAGGGTCACATTTCTAAAATAGATTAATTAATTACTCCTTTCATCTGGAATTTTTCTGCAGCTGTCTCACCTGAAACAGACTCTGTAGTCCAATAAACACACTTTACACTTACAGCAAATGGACAAATTCCACTTCAGCACTACAATTCCCAGAATGCATCTGTCCATTCCTTGTAAACAGGAAGTGTACTGAAGTGCTTTAATCACCCAAATGTTTTTAGGAGAGAAATCTGTGCAGATTAACATCCAGCAGCACTCGCTTGACTTTTAAAGAAAGTCTTGTTTTACTACAGTTTTGTTTACTTAGCTTAGCTTTGCTTAACTTAGTTAGCTACACCCAACCACCACACCACCACCACCCAACGGTGAGAACTGCTAAACTAGAAGTTCCTTATAGTGTCTCTTTTAAAAATGCGTCTTATAATCCAGTGCAGCTTATGTATGAAAATAGACCAGAAAATAGACTTTTATTGATATATATTGATATTATAATCCGGTGCGCCTAATAGGACGATATAAATTTGAAACCTAAAACTGTGTGTAAAAGAAACCTAAGACCTCCACTTGCAGCACTACTCTCTGCTTCAGTGATGGATCTGGTTCCTCCATGTTCTGAAGCCGAGGATAAAAATCTCACATCAGCTACAAAAACACAGAAACTGAACGTGCAGACAGACAGAGATGGAGATAGACAGATGGAGGACCGTCTCCCTGCTGCTCATCTGGCTCACCACCCAGTAACCCTCCTCTAATCTCAGCTTTATCTCTCCAGCCTGGCATCCAACCGCACACCATCCATCACCGACCCACCCGCCGACTCGCTCGCCCGCCCGCCAAACAATAACTTCCTTCAGCTCCGTCCTGATCCTCGCCTCTCGTCTCTCGCCTCTCGCTCCGTCTCCAGACGTGGATCTGAACCCTCCGGGATCCGGAACCCGATCTGTTTACAGGCCGATCCTCAGACGCTGAATTATTAATTTCCTGGTGTTGATTCTGCGCTGAGATTTCTTAATGCTTGTTTTAATCAGCCTGATAATGGCGTTAAGCAACATGTCTGATTTAACTCTAATGAGCTGTAAAACATTTCTGATTACGCCTTTCTGCCAACGTTCAACGGCCAACAGGAAATGAGCCCTGGCAACAGAGTGTGTCCAAAAGTTTTCAGACACTTTTTTACTTCAGAAATCAGGGACGTAATCCAAAATTTCGTCCAAAATTGACTGTAATAAAAGCCTCTACTCTTCTTAGAAGGCTTTAGATTAGGCTTTTTGATTGCATTTAGCCACACAAGGGAGCATCAGTTAATTTGGGTATGAATTTATGCATAATATTATACTATAATTAAAGAAACGTCACTTTTGTTACCTTAAAAGAAAGGAAAAAGATGTGTTTTATTTTCTTATTATTTTTTATGCTTGTGAATTAATAATTATTGGTATTTTTGGTTTGTATTTGATCAGGTTAACAAAGTGAAATATATATATATACATATGCAATGTATGATCTATTGAAAAAAGAATAATTTTCCTTTTTGTTTAAAAGTACAGTCTTTCTAGTCTTATGGTGAAGATAATTTTTGATTGATATTGAATCACTGAAATCACAAATATAATTTGAGTAAAAAATATATAAATTTAGCTGATCACGAATGCAGTCCAGCTTTCCAGGCATAAGCTACTGTCTGTATACTTGGGTTTCTGTCACCCCCCAGGGTTCAGTTCTCAGCCCACTGCTCTTTATGTACTGTACTATACTGTACATCATCAGGGGACATGAGATGCAGTTTCATTCATTCCCAGATGATGTGCAGATCCTTTATATACTAAACCTTCCCGCAGTCTCCAGTCTGATTCATGGTTTAGTTGATTTGAAGAAAAAGATCAAGGAGAAAGTTCTGAGCCTGTATAATAAGTCTGATGTCATACTAATTGATTTTGTAGCTTCAATTAAGAAGATAAATTGCATTTCTCTTTAAATCCTGCTATACACTGTTCCCTCTTCAACACAGATTACAATTCTGGGAGCACATTGTTTCCAGCTGGTTTATTGGTGAGTAATTTAAAGCAATTTAAGATTAGGATGCAAATGCAAGTCTAGTTTATTTTCCATAACTCAAAAATTAAAAACACTAAGGCTACAGAAACAAAGACTTTAAATAAACAAAGTATTAACAATAAGACAAATAAACAAACTAGCAAAATAAGCAAACAAAGAAACATAAAGTAAAGAAAACAAAACAGAAACTGAACTTACAAAAAACTACAGGTCTAAGAATCAAATAAAGGGAAATCAAACAAAAGACTGGGTACACTAGGACAAGATCAAAATGCAGAGACTAAAAGCAAAGGCACAGACAAGAGACACCTGGGAAAGTAACGAGGGGGCGGGGTTTAAAAAATGAAATAGGTGGGGCTAGGGCAGAGTCAGGATAAAAACAATACAAGGCCATGTGCTTAAAAAGCAAGGTGTGAAACTCAAATAATAATAATAATAATAATAATAATAATAATAATAATAATAATAATAATAATAAAATGCTCTGTGCTCTGTGTTTTTTTTTTCATCCTGTGTGGATGTTTTTCTTCGTTATTTATTGTTTACTAAATATTGGAAGCATCTTGGTTCTTCTATGAATTTGCTATGAGGATATTTTTCTTCCTGTGTTCTGGTTTGTACTGAATATTTTATTTAATCAGTTTTACGTGCCTCTTAAACAGACACAGCTTTGTGTTGTTTGTACAGTATGTGTGCTGTACAGTTTGTTTTAATGACATTTTGTTAAGCATGCCGTTATAATGTTTAACAGATGGTATTAATGCTGTGGTGCAGTCTGCAGCGAGTCTCCAGATATCCTGTAAGGGTATAACTGATTGTGTTCAGACACGAGCGCCGAGACGGAAACACCCAGAGTAATTTAACTTATTGAACATGGCAGTTTGGAAACGGCGTAGAAAAATATAGATTTTGTAACCTGAGTTTTCCCTCCTGTGAACCGACAGATTGTTTTAAATTCCTCAGTTTTATGATCTTTGTTCTCAACACGTTTTTCTAATTGCAGACTCTTTAGGCGGTAATGTTGAACTGTATTCCTTTCAGCAAAACTCGATGGTTTTGGCTGTAAGTCAGAGTTTTGTCAAAGTCCAGAACTTCAGGATTTGACTGTTTAACACATGTAGCATCACTCAGAGAGGGTTTAATAAAGAACATGAACAAATTCTGTATGTTAATGGTTGTTAATGTTGTTATAAATGCCTTATAAATCAGTAGTAAACCATTATAACATATTAATAGCGATATGTTTTTTTTAAATTCACATTTGTCTAACCTGTAAAGCTCAGATTATTACAGCTTTGCACATGTGTTTGTCTTGTTTCCTCTTGTCTTATTTTTTTTTTTTACTTTTTTATCTTACCATATGTTCTTTAGCACATGGCTCTGTTTTGTTTCTGCCTTGTCTCCTCTTTAGCCCCGCCCTGTCATCAGTGTTCTCACTTGTGTCTAGTTTGTTACCTGCCCCCTTGTTATCTTCTCCAGGTGTTCCTTGTTTCCACAGCTCTACTCTGTGTCATTGTTTGTTTGACCCTCTCTGAGCTAGTTTTGTATTGTTTATCTATATTGTTTTAACATAAATTGATTTATAATTTTCTCCTATTTTTCTCCCGAGCAAAAACTTTATAGCAGTGAAAAAAAACATTCTAATTTTTTTATTGAAGTCAATGTAAAAGTGTGGAGCTCATTTTAGGTCATTTTATTACAGCATTACAGAGTAGCATCACAGCGCTAACGCTCGGAGGAAAGCGCAGCGACTCGGTTCTGATACATCAGCTCACAGAAGCAGCCTTGTGCTGATCCACATCACCCTAGGAGTGATGAGGGGAAAGAGAGAGCGCCATCTACTGTACTGTACCCACCCAGAGAGAACAAGACCAACTGTGCTCTCCCAGGGCTCTGGCAGCTGATGGCAAGCTGCATGACCGGTATTCGACTAGCGATCTCCCAATCACAGTGGCAGTGCATTAACCTGCTGGACTACTTGTTTGTTGCTTAAAAATTCCTCTCAGACAGTTCACTCTAAAAAACATCTACAAAACATCTACTGCATAAACATTATTCTTACCCTGCAGAACAAAATATTTTTAAGCCTATTTTTAATGTGTTTTGTAGTCAGAGAGAGACAGTTTTATAAAGCAGTAGGTGGGGGAAATATGTTCCAGTAGGTAAGAATAGAATAGACTCTACTTAAAGAGTCCCCCACCTCCACTGTTCCCAACATTTTACAATCCAAACGTGTGACATCATATCAAATATGGATGCTCTGAAGGATACGTGAAGAGGACATGTTTTTAGCAAAGCTTATTATTGTATGAAATTACATTAAATTGTCTTTCTGAACACCTAGATTAGAGATCTTGAATTATTTTTTGTTCTTTTATGACTTTTTATTTCCCTCTGGTCACTAAAGTATCTATCTATCTATCTATCTATCTATCTATCTATCTATCTATCTATCTATCTGTCTGTCTGTCTGTCTGTCTGTCTGTCTGTCTGTCTGTCTGTCTGTCTGTCTGTCTGTCTGTCTGTCTGTCTGTCTATCTGTCTGTCAAAAAAATGAAGAGATCACTTCAGTTTCTGAATCAGTTTCTCTGATTTTACTATTTATAGGTTTATGTTTGAGTAAAATGAACATTGTTGTTTTATTCTATAAACTACAGACAACATTTCTCCCAAATTACAAATAAAAATATTCTCATTTAGAGCATTTATTTACAGAAAATGAGAAATGGCTGAAATAACGAAAAAGATGCAGAGCTTTCAGACCTCAAATAATGCAAAGAAAACAAGTTCATATTCATAAAGTTTTAAGAGTTCAGAAATCAATATTTGGTGGAAAAACCCTGTTTTTGAATCACATCTTGGCATCATGTTCTCCTCCACCAGTCTTACACACTGCTTTTGGAAAATTTGAGCAGTTCAGTTTGGTGGTTTGATGGTTTGTGATCATCCATCTTCCTCTTGATTAAATTCCAGAGGTTTTCAATTTGGTAAAATCAAAGAAACTCATAATTTTTATCTATCCTTCCATCCATCTATCTATCTTCTGTTGATCTCAGTGTTCATAAATGACACACCTTCATCAGTAATCTCTGAGTTAAAGATAACTGATATCAGATTACATCATGCTTTTGGTTCCATCAGCAAGACCTGTGAACTTTAAGGGTTAAATAAATCTGCACGGTTCTCAGGAGACACTGGGTGAATCCCAGCTGCAGGAACTCTCTGGAGACTGATCCCAGTTCAGTAAATCAGTTCTCTAGTGGTCTGGGATTGGGTTAGTGGTTTAGAATTGAACCCTGCAGGTAGTTTGGGATGTTCTCTGCTTCACTAGATCCTCCTGATTGAGTTATGAGGCTGCAGTCGTCTACGCCGAGCTCTCTCAACACATTCCTCTCCAGTTAAGGAGTTTGTGGGGGGGTGTAAACTCCCACCAGTCCTGGCAGCAAACATCTCACTCATTCCCTCCTCAAATCAAGACCAGATGGGCAAAATCAACAACCATCGCTGTTACCGAAGCCTGCGCTCTCTTTTCAAGTGACCCCCTCCATCCCGCCACTGCCCAGAGTATTTATCTCCTCACTCTGCTCTCAGTTTTACTCACTGTCTCTGATTCACAGAGGAAAATCCATCCATTCTTCCATGCGTTCCTCAAATATCCAGTTTAAACAATCGATTAAACAAAAAGAGAAGAACAGAGACGGAGAGGAACACGGACAAGAACATTACATTTCATTACACTGTTCTTCTGAAAGGGCTTGTTTTTATATGGTGCTTTTGAGGAAATTAATTAGTGTGAATAAGTGCATTTCAAGGCTGTGATATTGAGGATGATGGGTGTGTTGAAAGCATTTAAAAGAAAATGCTTTAAAAAAGGAGAACTTTAAAAACATTCCCAACTAACCAAACCATCAAAATCGTATTTTTACAATTTAGACTCAATGTCACTTGAAAATCTTGAAATATCTTTGCAATATTTTTATTTAGACACCACTAGGAACTAGAAAACCACTGCTGTTCTTTATGTTGTTTTAAAAGTGGAGCAGATAAAAGCTAAATTTGAGTTGAATTGATATTATGGAATTTAGATAGAAGCATAATATCAGTGAGTGAGCACATTTTATTTTACACAGTTTTGCTTAACTAGATTTATGGGTCTTAATTTAGCATTATACAAGCAAACTGTGCACTATGCACCATGCCACTTGATTTAGGGCGTGTCAGTGTGTCTTTGCTATCATAACAGCGGGAAAAGTACACCTTGTTTTGCTCAAAACACACAAAAGTCATGTACTAATTCCCTTAATTTATCATGGGTGTGTTGATTGTGTTGGGCGTAGCATGAAATAATAAACCAATCAGAGTGTCTCTTGCTCATCATTCTCTTTAAGAGCAGAGTCAGGTGCGCTCCGACTTTTGCTATTTTAACGGTGTCCAACAAACTCTTCTCAGCAGAGGAAACTGAGCTACTCTTCACGTTGTTTTACAGGAACAGCAATGTTATTGTGCAGAGTATAAGATAGAGCTCTAAAAGTTTAAGGGTTATTCTATACTGTTTAGGTCAGTGGACTGTAAGGGTCTCTTTAGGATGATTTTGATTTATGTTTTTCATGTCCTGCATCGTTATCCTGTTTTATTGATTTTCAGCTTCAGATTTTAAACAGATGGTTTGATATTCAGTAGAGATATGTAGGACTTTTTGGAGTTTGGCCGAATCCAGTCATTCCACTACTCATGCAATAGTGCCAATGCAGGGTGTTCCCATGAGAAATTCACATGTATGTGACTAAAAAACCCATTTTAAATTTTGTACAGTGTGTGCTCTATAAAGTTTGACTCTCGTGCATATGAACAAATTACTGATGCAACCTCAACCTCAACCTAAACTTAAACTTAAACTTAAATTTAAACCAAAACTTAACTACACTTCAACCTACATCTAAACCTAAACCTGAACTTAAACCTAAAGCTAAACTTACACATAAACATAAATCTAAACTTAATCTACACATCAACCAAAACCTAAACCTAAACCTAAACTTAAACTTAAACTTAAACCTAAACCTACTTCTCCTCAAACAAAACTTAACCCACAACTAATCCTAACCAAACCTTATGTTGTTTGTTCATGCTGCCATTTGGTTTTTGACCCTGCCTGTCCTTGACTATTCTTCTAAGCCCGACCCTTTAATTTTAATAAATTAAATGTATGGTATCCTCAATTGTCTTTCCTGTGTTTGGCACTCATGATAAATATACTGTATATCAAATATGAAATGCAGATGCTCTGATGCTTTTACTCGTTGTTGTGTTGTCTGGCACAGAATGAACTCTGCTGGTCTACAAACGTTTCCAAAAAATGAGTTTCTGTAGACGAGTATACACTCCTTTTCACACACACACACAAATAACCCACTGAAAATAACTTTCCTTTCTTCTGAGAACATCACATTACCGATTCCGTCTCCATGACGACCAGCAGCCTCCCCGCTGCAGAGCGGCGTGCAGGAACGTTAACGCATTAAAAACGAGTAGGAATCCTGCCATCATCATCTTTTCATCAGACGCCACAACTGCGTCTGACAACCGCAGAAATACGATACGTCTTGTTGGCTGTGTGCTAACGGTGCGATACCACTCTCTACTGAGCCCTGAAACGCAGTGTCATCACTCTGAGGCCACACGGAGACGACGTCCTGAACAGTTCTGGACATTCTGGACGGCCTTTCTGTTCGTCCACTCGATTCTGGAGAGGAAAAGATTCGACCCCCCTGAGTTTCCATCCATCGCTGGACACCGTTTCCTCTCTCTGGACCAGAATTCATTAATGAGCCAAGAAGAAGTTCCAGTACAGAGCCAAGACCGTGAATATACGTCCCTCTCGTCCACGGCCGTCCTCGCCAGAGGTTCTGTCATCTGCGAAGCTCCTTAGAGTTTGGGTGGCTTCAGAGAACATGCGGGCGGATTCATGCAGGAACATAAAAACTGAGCTGAAAATCCAGATGTCTGCTGAAAGACACGCTCCGTATATGATTGTCCGTCATGTCCAATGTAAACTCTGAAGGCTGAAGTGATAATATGATCCACCGCAGAGACTCGTGGGCAGGGACGTTATCTGTCAGAACTTTTACCGAGGCTCTCACCTCATATAAATATAATATAAATAACAGTTATATCGTATTTTTAGATCTCTTCATGCTGTAGAACAGCGCTAACGTTTGATAGCGTAGCGTCACTGGAGGTAGAGAGCGTGTGTGGCGTTAGCTGTCAGATCGTATTAGAGCCGCCATTCATCAACTGAGCTCAAAACTGCAGAGAGATGGTGGATGTGAACAAGGGGAAAAGGAAGGAATGAGATAATGTAAAAATGAGGAAAGATCAAACTGTAAACTGTGCTGAACTGTGCTGAACTGTGCTGAGCGCTGTGAATGCCTCTGATGTTTGGAACAATGCTAGGAATACAAATCCGTTGCCAAAAACAGGGGTGAACAATGGATATCATTACTTACTTAAATTCTATAAAAGTAACGTATGAAGACTTTCTAGTTATTGTAGATAACTAACCTTCAAAGCTCATTATTGATCAGATTTCATTCAAATGATCACCATCATTTGTCATGGAGAGATTTTGAAAAGGTAGAAGACGAGCATTTCTGTAAAGACAATCTACACAAATCTATGGCTCTTTCAAAATCTGAATATTTTCACAATATATGTTGTTTATTTGTCATTCTTACAGGAATGATTGTTTTACTCTTCTATTTGATTTCAATTAATAAAAAGATAGATTTGAAACACTGTAAACCCATAAGTTGTTTAAACTCAAACAAATTAAAATCTAATATTTCTAAATTTCTTTTTTGAGTTAGCTGAACTGAATTTGTGGGCACAAATACTGTACTATTCAAACTGAGAAGAAAAATTTAGTAGAACCAACTTATAATAACTGACTTTAGTCTGTTTTGCAATTACCATCTTATTTTTCTATTGGCTTCTGGCACAACCTATTTGCATAATGGGTATATCCTCAATTTTTTGACACTCACCATCAGTGTGTAGTCGTTCCCCCTAGGCTACCTTAGGTAAACTAAGATGTACAATAGATAATATATTATGATTAACTGCTAGGCTGTAAGAACTGTTTTAGGCTGTAAGAACAAGCATCATTTTATTTTATTTATTTGTGCATCCAAATTAAAATAAAAAACGAATAGGTTTTTTGTATAAAAGTTCCAACAGACATTGGATAAAACCATTTTTACCTACAGAAACTGGTTGTATCTCAATGCTGTAGGTAGAGTTGGAGTCTTTGGGTGACTACACACTGACGTGATATACCCAGTATGCCAATACTGTACCAGTATACCCAGAAGCTCCACTGGCAACGGATTACACACATTTACAATAAGTTGGTTCAATGAAAGTTAAATTTGATTGGAAACGTGAGCACAAATATTGAACTAATTCAAATTGAGTAAAGTTTGATAAGATAAATATCCAATTTTACATAAACTGCACAAAAACTTATTTATATGGACTTATTTAAGTTATTTGATATCAAACACATATTTTACTTTTTTAATTGTCTGTTCATCCAAGTCATAAACCTGCACAGAAGATTCTTTATCAGTGTTTTAGTCCTGAATATCTGAGATTTCTCTGTATTTATTTTAAACACACACCATCGCCTGACTCTCACGAAATGTGTGTGAAATGTGAGGCTGAGTGACTCGAGTGTTAATAGTGTGTGATATCTCAGCGCTGACGGTGTGTACGCTACAGAGCGCTGCGTTTCCTCCGCAGGCATTATAACTGTCTCTGAATAATCTCTCTCATACGGGTTTTCAGGGGCCTGGAGGCTGAACCCAGTCTTAATTTCACATCCAGTTATTCGTTACTCCTCACCGTAATCCATCAAATATAACAACCAGCCTCCTTATCAGCGTGATGCTCAGCGTTCCGGGTCCTTCGGGGAGGTCCTCACTCGCTGTACATGCAGCAAAGTTGTGTTCAGTAACCCACAGTTGCATCAACTTCATGTCAGTTTGACTAATCTGGTGGAGCTCTGGTGGAGCTTTCGATTTTACGTTTGGGTTGTGTCAGTTTACAGGCATCCTTTCAGCACTGGAGAGAGCATTGCGAAAAATATGTGGTTAAAAAAATAAGAGAGCTCTTAAAAAGTATGATTTTCTTTGATTTTACCAAATAAAAAAAAACCTCTGGAATATAATCAAGAGGAAGATGGATGATCACAAACCATCAAACCACCAAACTGAACTGCTTGAATTTTTACACCAGGAGTTAAGCAGCATAAAGTTATACAAAAGCAGTGTGTAAGACTGGTGGAGGAGGAGAACATGATGCCAAGATGCATGAAAAGTTTTAAAATGTTTCTGAACTCTTAAAACTTTATGAATATGAACTTGTTGTTTTTTCTTTGCATTATTTGAGGTCTGAAAGCTCTGCATCTTTTTTTGCATCTTATTTCAGCCATTTCTCATTTTCTGCAAATAAATGCTCTAAATTACAATATTTTTATTTTACTGGAATCTGGGAGAAATGTTTATAGTAGTTTAAAGAATAAAACAATGAACAATGTTTATTTGACTCAAATATAAACCTAAAAATAGCAAAATCTAAAGAGAAACTGATTCAGAAACTGAAGTGCTCTCTTCATTTTTTTAATCCAGAGCTGTATATATTATATATTTTTTTATTATTTCCTCAGAGCCTCGTTTTCAGCTCTCTAATTGCGAGAGGTGGGGGGTTAAGACTATATTTGATTGAGCCAGAATCCAGCATTAATTATAATTATCAAACCCGCTGCTCCTCTGGACGTCCACCATGTTTACTTTGCAATTCAGATTTCACTGCAACCAATCAGGGGTCGGCTGCTGACCCTGTACAGCTGTGCTGCACCAGTCCAGATTCCTCTCTTAGGGCTAAAGTAAACAAACAAGCTGGAGGCCAATCCTCATAAACTCCACAGCTGACCGGCAGAGTCCAGAGAGTGCAGAGAGAAGACAGGAAGCTGTGGGAGATGCATCGTCTTCTGAACGTTGGGTGTGTCTTTGGAATATCTAGAGAGGGAGCCATGTTTAGAGTGCTTGGAATTCCATACATTACTTTTTTAGATTAACAGGTTTCAACAAGATGTGTCTTGTTGAAACTGTGACGATATGTAGAGATATTGTCTAATTTTATCTCAATTATGTAGTGATCTGTAGGTGAGCTCTCAATCGTGCACCGTGCAGATTTAGGGCGTTTAGGTCAGTGTGTCTTTGCTATCGTAACCATGGGAAAAGTATGGGAGACGGGAAGACATGAAAGTAAAATGCATGTACTAATACTCTTAATTATAATCATGGGTGTGGTTTTGAAATAATTTTGTGCGTAACGTGAAATAATAAACCAATCAGAGTGTCTCTTTTGCTCATCATTTCCTTTAAGAGCAGAACTGGTGAACTCTGACTTTGGTGGATTGCTATTTTAACGGTGCAGCTACCTGGACGTGTCCAACAAACTCTTCTCAGCAGAGGAAACTGAGCTGAGCTGGGGGGATTGGGGTTGTTTTATGGTGGTTATTTTATTCAATATACCAAGTAATTTATTAGAAGTTAACCAAAATTTTGACATGGTATATGTTCCACAAAATATTTAAAAGATGTTTAAAGTTATTTACAGCCCTTTATCCTTCACTTTAACTCATAAAATCCCTAAATAACATCTACTAACCATCATTAATGCATCATAGGACAGTGACCTGTATCCATATTCATGTATTTATTGTTTAGAATGAGAATAAACATTCATTTATTATTGCCTTTGGTAGATTAAATAGAGATTCAACTCTACAGATGTTGGAGTTAATCTATATTCTGTGTATCTAAAAATAATACTTATATACTACAAATTAAATTAATTCTACTGTACTGAAGTACTGCTTTTCCAAACTCTGATGCAACTTTATTACATTTTAGTATTTTTAGCACTCAGAGAATGCTTAAATAAATAATAGAACATTATGCACAATTGAATAATGGAATATTTTAAAAATTAATCGCTTACACCGATATGATCTCATATCTTAACTACAGATCAATTGTATCAACTTCATCAAACAATTTAATAAGACATTTTGTTATTCTGCTCTCTGATCTCCAAGCAGATAAGAGTTTGCTATTAAAATAATATTAGAAGATAAGCATTTAATGAATTATTCTGAGTGTGAGATAATCAGTGTTTAAGTAGTATAATGTGAATTTATGAGTCCCAGTGAGACGTTCAGTAACAAGCAGCCAGATGCTTATCAAACCCAGTTTCATTAATAACTAAAATAATGGAGCGATATTGCTGATAAAGTGCTTTATTGTGGTGTCTGGCCTGTTTCTCTGAGACGTCAGGTTTATAATAAAATCTGGCCCAGGCAATTCTCACTGACCCCGACAGCACAACAGATCTGAACCTTTACTAACACAAACTGAGGCCTGTTCAGAAATTCAGAATTCATCAAAACCGGGAACTGGACACTGTTCAACTCTGAGCTTCTAAAGTCCAATGGTAAAGACATCTCTGAAATGGTTAAAAAAGACTAATTCAATTCAAGTTCAATTCTACACCCTGCAAAAGATGCATTGTGATGCTCATTGCTATCTTAAACCCCACCAACAGTCTAAAGCTCTGTTAAAAATAAGAGAGCACTTAAAAATGATGAGTTTCTTTGATTTTACCAAATTAAAAACCTCTGGAATATAATCAAGAGGAAGATGGATGATCACAAACCATCAAACCACCAAACTGAACTGCTTGAATTTTTGCACCAGGAGTAAAGCAGCATAAAGTTATCCAAAAGCAGTGTGTAAGACTGGTGGAGGAGAACATGATGCCAAGATGCATGAAAAAACCACCGGGATTATTCCACCAAATATTGATTTCTGAACTCTTAAAACTTTATGAATATGAACTTGTTTTCTTTGCATTATTTGAGGTCTGAAAGCTCTGCATCTTTTTTGTTATTTCAGTTATTTCTCATTTTCTGTAAATAAATGCTCTAAATGAGAATATTTTTATTTGTAATTTGGGAGAAATGTTGTCTGTAGTTTATAGAATAAAACAACAATGTTCATTTTACTCAAACATAAACCTAATCTACACCTCAATCCTAAACCTCAACGCAATCTCAGTGCAAGCCTAACCTTAATGTCCTACACATAAATTGATATTAATTAATCAGACCGTAAATAATGCAAAGAAAACAAGTTCATATTCATAAAGTTTTAAGAGTTCAGAAATAATCAATATTTGGTGGAATAATCCTGTTTGGTTTTTAATCGCAGTTTTCTTCATGCATCATGACATCATGTTCTCCTCCACCAGTCTTACACACTGCTTTTAGATTGTGATAATCCATCGTCCTCTTGATTACATTCCAGAGGTTTTCAATTTGGTAAAATCAAAGAAACTTATTTTTCTTCAGAGCTGTATATTTAGTACACAGTGTTGGAATCCTAAAATGGTATTTTAGTCACATATATACAAATTCCTCTTGAGACCAGCCTGTTCAAATGGGGTTTACATACTGGGAAATCAGAAATTTCCAAATCCCCACTGTCTTCATGAATGCGAAATGACTCTATTTATCTGATACAGTCAGTTTCTCTTCTCCAGAATCTGCTTTTGGAAGGTCAGCAGCTCACCAGTTAAAGATTGAGTCGTCAATCCTCAGATACTGGTTTATGTGTCCTGTCAGGTAATGGTTTCCGCAGGCTCTCCCTCGCAGGACATAATGGTGTGTTTAGCCATAAAACACTTATTATTTCCATTTTCTTTGCAGAAACCGTGCTTGACAAATGAGGCAGCTCGCACTAATGGGAGTTACAGGTCTGTTCAGCTGGACTTCCTAAACATTCGCAATGGAAAAGCCATCACCAGCGGCGGCGGCGGCACTGCTGATAATCAGAGAGCTGTTTCAGAAGCTGAGAAACACATCTTGTTGAGTTTAACAGGGATTTAAAAGTGTCTTACAAAACAACTTTCCCATCCATGTCGCTTGTAACAACATTTATTTTCAATTAATTATTCATAAATGGACTTTTCGCAGTTGTGAAATGTGGTGTTTTAACTTCTGGCAAAGATTCCTAAAGGATTTCAGGCTCATTCTCTGCTGGTAATCAGAAGAGGAATACTCGAGGTCTTTGACTCTCATAAGTTGTGATGAAAAACTGATGAAACATTACTGGAATATTAACACAGTGCAGCAGATGTTCTCCAACTTGAGCAATCTTTTAGAGACTAATGGATTCTTCATTGGAATCAAGCCTCCATGAGAATTCCAGCCTCCATGTGTTTCGAGAGCTTGCTGGATAAATTTTGGAGAATTTCTATTGGTCCATTCATCAAGAAATTGTGACAGAGTTTAAGGGACAGTTTGTTTGTTTAAAAAATGTAGTAAACTTAAAAATCGACAAAAATGGAGATACATGTTTATATACATGTCTTTCTTTGGACAGCAACAATATGCAAAGCATCATGGTCAAAAATTCAGTGAAGGGTGAATTCTGCAGTAAGCATACATACTATACGTACTATACCTTTAGTAATATACAAGGATTGTGCAGTTTAAGCAATATGTTTGGATGTAGTAGTAACACAGTTTTAGTAACACATTTTATGAATGTCATCTCTTTAGGACTCCATAAAAATAACTAAAACATAATTATACCTATTTATAAAATGTATAACCCATTATAGTCATGTTTATTATGCATTATGAATTGTGATCATAATGCATTAATAGTTTATAAACAGTTTATAACATGTTATACATCAATACCAAGAAACTTAGTCCCAGCCTGCAGAATTAAAAAACTTCCAAAAAACTTCCAACTTATGAACAACACCCTGTATAAATATATACTTTAAATATATTTTAACCACTTTTAACATGAACAATTTTTGTCTTAAATATAGTATAAGTTATAATCACTTTTAATGTATTATAACAGGTCTTTGTGTGTTCCACGTAATGTGACAGACTTTCATCATGGCACAGTTAGATTAATAATGGTAGATATATAAACTATTTTAACATGCATTTTATAAGCATAGCTTAAAATTTATGATGATCACAAGTCTTAATGCATCATAAACATGGCTATAATGCGTTATGCACTTTTAGAAATATTTGTAGGCATGTTTATAATGTCTTATGAATGCAATATAATATGTTATAATGTGTTTATAGAGTCTAATAGAGATGATATTTATAGAAAGTGTTGTCAAGATCTTAGTCACTAAACTGCAGTGTGAAACTGAAACTAACCGGATCAAATGTACAAAATTCAATGTAACAAAAAGATAATTCTTCGTACGGACTCCGATCTGAACTGGACTGTTATAGGTATGAAAACACTGTTAATATCCTAAATAAAAATGCAAATCCTCTAAAATGTGTACATTTTCAACAGTACAGAATCTCATATTTTGCTATAAGTTCTAATTGATGGTCTGAATGACTTCAGCAGTTTTCTATTTCAGTTTGAAAGGTTCGGTTAACCCTACTGACCTCAGCTTGGAGATCTTTCAGCTGGAGCAGATCCAGCGCCCTGTTTAAATTTATCAGTATAGAGAGAAAGAGGGATAGAGGGAGAGAGAGAGAGAGAGAGAGAGCGAGAGAGAGAGTTATCAGTCTGGGGGAGTTCTGGCTGAGATCAGACTCTGCTATAATGCTGACTGATGTTCAGGGAAGACAGATAGACCTAGGAAGCGTCCTCGTCCCCCCGGTGCAGAGACCACCAGCCCCTCGCCTCTCAGAGACACTTCCTCAGGAATGATAAACACCAGAGAAATGTTTGTTTAACAAACTGAAGCCGGCTGCTGTGATGAGGGCCGACCCCAGCAAGTGTGTGTTCCTATACACAAATTTAACATACACACACACACACACACACACACACACACACACACACTCAAACACACACACACACCACGTCACTTCACATCACAGTGAAACCAAGACACACAAGATCAGACACACCACCCCCCGCCCAATACACCACAAATAAAAATAAATAATCCAGAATATGTTGGACTTATTCTTTAGAATCTTCTAAGTCTCAATCAAACAGCATGAAGAACATCTTCATTATTTAGATTTGCACGCACACACACACCTCCTCTTTTTATGATTTTTAACATTTTAAATTGAGTATTGTAGACTGTATTAAAGCTCTGCAGGAACACATGCAGAATTATTTTTATTAATAAAGCAGAATATGTTTTCTACTTTAGATTCTTCTGAATACGTATCAGATATGTGCACTCTTGGTATTTTAATCTCAGAGTCTTCTTGAGGTAGAGTCGCCTAAAGGACACTTAAAGGAGTTCCTGGATGGTCATCCTCAGCAACACAGGTTAAGGTAACTTGTTCTTACAGCCTACAACACTGAAGCTCTGCAGATACTCATTAAACAACATACAAATGCACACCCAAGATATGATAACTTTGGGGAACAGACAACACACTGATGGTAAGTGAGGTTGGAAGACATCCCCAGAATGCGGATACAGTATATGGGGCCAGGAGCCAATAGGAATGAGGTATACAAATCAAATCAGCATTGATAAAGGAGTCTCTGCTGGATGAGTCTACTGGTCTAAGTTGAGTCACTAGGATGCAAGATAAGCCTTATTGCTCTATCTTACACCCTGCACATGGCCCCCCTGTGTGTCATGATGCTCATCACTATCTTACTCCCCACCAATACTCTATTTTCACCTCTTTTGTCTGCGTCGTTTAAATAGCAACACTGCTTCTGAATATATCTACACGTGAACAAGCAGGTCAGTTTTCTTTCTTTCTGCTAAGAAGCATTGGACACGTCCAGGGTTCAGGTTACCCGTCAGTCATAAATCAGGTGACCAATGGTAATTCAAGGGGAACATCTTCTTCTAAGTCCCGCCCACTGTAAAAAATGTGCCAAAACTTAGAAGATTGAAGCAGAAGAAAATGAGAGATTCCAGAAGCAAAAGTCTTTAACAGCAAAATTCACAGAAAATCCACAAAAAAAAACAAAAATGAAAGCAAAGACTGGCGAAATCTAAAAACTAATATATATTTGCTATATATTTTTTTCTCTTTTGAATTTGCAAAATACACTTTTTTCTTTTTTATCCTAAAATTTTGATTTTAGATAGATTTTTTTTGTTGAATAAAACTTTTGCCACAAATTCGCTCCATAAGAATTTACCTTCATTCTGGGAAGAGAGAGAAAAGAAAGCCTTGAATCTTTAAAATGTTAGTTCCAGTCATTTCTTCAGCTATGAGTAATCATGATTGAGTAATTTTGTTCAAACAAAATCTAGACTTTTACAAGCTGTATATTAGAATAGAGAGTTCCAAGAACTTTGATTCTCCAAACCATTTTAAAAATTAGCAAAAAGTTATTTTCTCACTGGGTTCAAGTTGAATTCCCAAACATATTTCAGTGTTTCTGTGTTTCTGTGTTTCTGTGTTCCCCCACTGTGATTGTGGTCTTTATTTTCAGCCTGGACTGAATGTTCTTCAGAATAACATGTGGCGGGGCTTTTCTCTTTAAGGACGTTTTGATATGTTTCTCAGATTTGATGGTTTGATGAGGGCGGTGATCAGCGGAGCTTGGCAGAGTCTGAAGGAACCCCACGACCGCGGCCGTTTACAGCACTGTAAAAGACAGCGCAGGGACATCGTAAACCCTGCGTTCTGCACTGCACCGTTTCCAAAGCTCTTCTCCGCAGATCTCCAGCTCTATCAGTCCTGCTTTCTGATCCCACTGGAGGAATGAACGCAGTAATAGACCGGAGACGAAACCTGTTAACGGTTCACTCTGGGGAGCTTTAAATGTGCTGTAGCATTAGGAGAAACACTGCTTAATAAAACAATCATGAACACAGACGTTTCTTCAAGAACTCGTACCTTTATACTCAAACCAACACTTCTGTATACCTAACAAATAATCTCCCTAAAAATCTGTGCACACCTACAAAAATACAGGTAACACTTTAAAATTAGACTACCTTTATAAAGGGTTTATAATTAGTTTGTTAATGGTTTATAATTAGGTAGTAAATGCCTTAAAAATCATTATTAATCAGTTATAACACATACGTAGAAAGGGCAACAATGACCTGTTGTTTGCCAAATAGTGAACCCACAGCCGTCTATATTGTTGCTCTTTCTACGTATGTGTTATAACTGATTATTAATGATTTTTTAATTTTAGGCATTTACAACCTAATTAGTTACGTCTTAAAGTGGATATGAGCTTTTTATACTCAGGTGATTTTTTCCAGGTGAATCTCTCATGCAGTCAGGTGACCTAGAGGGGAAAGTCAGCTGACCTCACATGTGGATTGGCTGCTCAACCTGAGATCATTGGCAAGTTTTATTTTTGTGTATTTAAGTGATTTGTCTCGATCTTTATACATATTTACTGAAATAAAACTATCTGTGTCTGGTCTGTGTGGTCTTTCTTTTATTTTGTTGCTTCCTTAAACTTTCTCCTTAGACTTTTAATTAGTTGGGAGTCTTTCCAGTAAAATGAAAAAAAGGGGTCATAACATGTTTAATCTATTATTATTATTATTATTATTATTATTATTATTATTATTATTATTGTTATTATTATTATTATTATTATTATTATTATTATAAATTGTTAGATGGCACATTAAATAAATGGCATCTGTTCTATTGGGTCAACTGTGCTGTTTCTCCTTGTGGTTTTCTGACCACTGGTACTGTGTGTTTCAATGCTGTATTGTTGGAGTCCCTATGGAGCAGTGTTCTGCGCTTTGATCTAGAACAAGTGCAAACCAGACAGACTTGAAATTCGCCCAAGAAACTTGTTTAAAAGGGGGCAAAAAATGGCAGAAATGGGCCAATCAGATGAACAGCGTTGGTAATGAAGGTTAAAATAGCACAAAACTGAATGAAGTTAATGGAAAAGGACAAGAAACGAATTTGGCGATGTTGTCCAAGTGGAGCCTTAGATGGAAAGGTGAAGTGACATTGTCAAAAAAGTCCTTTTGTTCTCTTTACATCGACTGGAAGTCTCAGTCAAAGGGGCCTGGGGCCTTTGGCATATCTCAAGCTGTTCTAAATGGGACGTAAAAACGCTAATCCACTGCCCTTTGATGATGGAGGAGCTGTTTTCCAGAGAGATCTTTGGTTCATGGCCATTACACAAAAAATAAGCAAAGACTTCAAATGGCTCGCTTTGCCTTCCAATGCCACCCTCTCTTTCTCTTTCTTTCCATCCTTCTCTCACTTTTTTCTCTAGGTTTTTCTCTCTTTATCTCTATGTAAAGAATGTGGATTGTGTCTTTTGTTGCTTCCGAATCTAGGTCCTAATCAGCATCACTTCAAAGAAAAGCTTCTTCTTTTATTTAGATACCTAAACACCCCCTGCCGTCTGATGGTTGGATTCTCTGACCGTTTGCAGATGTTCTGAGATTCTCAAGGAACCAAAGACGTGAGTCAGCACTTTGAGGGTGATTTCACAACGGACTTCTAACAAACAATCTGAAACAAAGAGCCCTTATAGAGGAAAATCTTAGTACAGATTTTAATCCATAAACAAGAGAATAAATAAGACAATTCAGCACAGGAACTCATCAATAATTTTTAACCACTGTATCAACTAGGGCTGCACGATATCGATATCGTTTAAGCATCATCATTGTGATGTGTGCATGCGCAATAGTCACATCGCAGGATGTGTGATGTCACTTAAATCAGTCAAATGCAAATAAATCAATCAAACACATCATGTTGCAATGTTTTGATTCTTGATATAAGAAATATGTACACAGCGCTGTCTCTGTGTCTGTGTGAGTGACAGGCTGCTGCTGCCTGAGAAGCGTGCAGTGCAGATATTTCCAGTTACAGCAGAATTCACGCTTTAAATCCCAGAAAAACAAACGCTCTAATTTACCTCTTAAAAAGCCATTTAAATGCCTAATTAAAGGGCTGATAACTCAATCAGTCCAGACACAAGACAGCATCACGATATATATTGTCGAAAAATAACATTTGCAATGTAATTTCTTTTTTCCAATATCATGCAGCCCTAGTTTTAACCCTTGCCAACATTTCAGCAGAGTTTACTTCCCAAATTACAGGTTTTTCAGCTAATCTAGAGAAGATAGAGAAGAGTATGTTGATTTGGGTGGTTTGTTGGACACAAACACACACATTCCCCATCACTTACACACAAAACAACACACACACATACACACACACACAAGCTTACCAACATCACCTATTCATCCATCCATTACCTGAGTCAAAATCGTTTAGCATTTCAATTCCTTCAACCACAACTGACGCTGCTATTCACCAAATCTGAATGGACTCCTAGGTTACAAATCACTTTTCTCAGCTGAAAAGACCCAATGCTCCTCGATTTGATTTATACGCCATCTAAATTACCGTAGAAAACTCAGATCACAGCCAAAAAGAAAGCACAATCAGAGTGATTCATCAGTTCTCCTCATCTCCCGGTTCCATCCAGCTGCTTTGATGCACACAGCTCCACTATTTCACCAATTCCCAGTGTTTTTTCCAGACGTGCGATTTGAATAAAGTCAGCTTGACTTGAGCAAAATCTAAAAAAGCATAAAAGAGTCTTTAATCCTTTGAATGCTCACAAGCAGCCCTTAAACAAAGAGGTGTTTTTTGGATGTTTTTCACACGACGCTCTGATCATTCATTCGTCGTATTGATTTATCCTGCACTTGTTCCCTCGGCTCACGCTTGCCAACACTGTCACTTTCTCAGACGACTTTTAATGTGATTTAGGGTCACGTGGCAACCACTTTTCAGAAGGACAGAGCTGAGCTCAGAACTTATCCGAAAATATCAGTTTATTACTTGAATTTAACTAATTCATTAAACTTAGTTGTTCTACTATGTTGTTTGTGCCTTGGTATAGAGTTATAGAAAACAATTTCTAGGAAATACCACATTATAGAAGCCTCATATACCTCAGATGTTCAACTAACATTTAAATGCATGTCTATTAAATGCAAATGAACTGTAAGGTAAATGGAAATGATTCTCTATTCAATGTATCCTTACACCCATACTCTAATCTTAACAATATAGGGTTAGATTTAAAGGGTCAGTAAACCCTAAACCATGTCTATCAGAGGCTCAATCAGCTCTCTCTTCTGCCCCTCCACTAAACCCATACATCACCCAATGCCCCTTTTAAACTGTTCCTCTTATATTTTAGCACTTTCCAAACTTGATTTGACTGTAGAGTCAGCTAAAATCAGGGCATTTAGTTACCCTTTATGTTTAGAATTAGGTTAGGGGTTAAGCCTAACGTTTTACGGTTTATTCAGGGTTTAGGTGTAAAGGTTCTATAGAGAATACGTTATATAAATATGTAACTTACGTTCAACAGGTTATGTTGCATTTATTAAATGTTTAGTTGAATATTAATGAGGTGCTTATAATCAACCATCCAAATAAAGTGTAGTCAACATTTTTACCTGTTATTGAAACTTCAGATTATGTTCTTCTGCAACGTTTTTAAAGACATGTATTTATAAATAAATAATTTATAAAACATTATGCATTATCAATTGTGATTATAATGCACCATAAGGTGTGCTTATAATGTGTTACGCATCTGGATTAATTTGTTATATACAGTATCTGTCACTTTTAATACTGTATATTCCCATGATGGACATTCGTCACTTTACTTGGAGTGTACGACAACACATTGTATATTACGATATAAAGTAATATAAGTTTATATGTGTTCCATGAGTATAATTCATACATCTCAGTGGTTAAAAGTAATCATAGCATGCTTTGTTAATTCAGCTTAACAATGATTCTTGATTTATTCATAAACATCTGGTCATAAAGTCATTCTTACCTTCTGAAGCCACTGGGTGTTGTTCTCCATGGCCGTCTCCAGATGTTGGAGCCGGTGCACCGACCACTCTCCGTCCCCTGGAGGTGCGTCTCTCTGGACCACGTTGCTTCCTCCGTAAGAATGAGCAGATCCACCCCTGCATCCGTCCATCTCCGGCAGGATGAAGGTGTAGCTGCACTGGCCGTGCTGCAGGCGGTGGACCTTCCTCCTCCGTTCTCCTGGTCCTCGCTTCTGTCCGTTTCCGTTTCCAGCAGAGACTGGGAGAGCCGAGACCGCCGCCAGCAGGAGCGCCAGCCCCCAGTGGAGACCATTCAGCTTCATATCTGTGAGTCCATAAGCCTGGAGGAGGACACCTGCAGCTGAACCACCTTAAACCA